>NW_004955437.1:14384889-14408788 GCF_000276665.1 Chinchilla lanigera | reverse complement strand
TGTGGGTGGAGCTGAGAGAAGGGAAGTGACAGCAACAGAGAAGGCCCTGATCACGTTCCTCCGCCACAGCTGGGTGTCTGCACACGGCTGCCTCTGCTTTCACACCAGCTCATTTGTGTGGAACTCTGCTGCTTGCAGTGATCGCTAAACACCGCTCCCCACATATTCAGGACCGGCGCATGCGCGGTGCTCAGTCACAGCCATACCGGTTATCGCATTAGCGAGGGACCGGAATAATGGACTGGCAGAGGAGGAAGAGGCCAGGGGTGTTCTTTCATTCCTTCTCCCGCCCCCTCGAAGCAGATGGACATCCTGGGGACCGGCATAGAAGGACGTTGTCGTCTTCTTCCCTCACCCTTCTGGCACCCGACATCCCCACTCCCACCTCTTTTCCGACAAGTGACACATGGCGTGACTGGCGCTGTTTCTGATCGTCCCTTGCAGCACACGCCCGCACATCAATTCAGGTGGCAGCTTAGAGCCAATTAAAATTTATAAGCCACAGGTAGTGAGTGAAATGCGGAGGATTAATTTTCTCAGTGGAGTTTTCATCTGTGTAATGTCACACGCGCTCCTGCAGCACCCGCAGGATGGGGAGGAGGAGGCACCTCCCCGCCTCTGTTGGGCTGTAAACGCTCTAATTGGTCCCTCTGGGCTGGGGTGGGTGTGGCTCCACCTCCAGCCCTGGAAACGAGCAGAGTCAGCAATCCGGGCGCTGTCCTTGCTCCCACACAGCGCTGCCCGCCTCTCCGGATGGGTGAGAGGCTGCCCGGTCTCAGGCCAGCAGCACCCTTGTGCTCCGCGAGGCCTTCAAGGAGCCAGGCGCAAAAAGACCAGTCTTGGGCGGATCCAACCCCCGGACTGGCTTCCTGGAGCTTCATGATAGAATCCTTCCCAATTAGGCGTCCAGGGAATCTGCATGCAAGCTAATCATGTGCCAGTGCCCGCCTGCCCGACAGAGCCCAAACAGCAGGGACGATTTACCAGTGGGGAGGCTGTAACCCAGGCAGGTTTCCAAAGCTTTCTGATCCCTAGAATGAAGATCAACAGTTCCCCATCGCAGGACCCTGAGAGGTATAGGGAGAGCACAGTATCATAGCCGGGCCCTCATGAATGGTGCCTTTACAATGATCTGTAACAGTAGTGATGATAAAATATCCTCCTGGCCCCGAGTTCCAGTCTTCATGCTTTCCTTGGCTTCTGTGAGCCTTACCCACCAACACCCAACTCCTGTCCTGCCTCCTGCCTGGGGGTTGGGACAGTGCAGGGGTGGTGGGGTGGTGGGTAGGACACCATGAAAAGGACATGCTTGGTGTTCTTCAGGGATTATTGTCACCACGAAGCCCAACTGAAGGCCCAGCCCTGTGGAGAGAGTGGCTTAGTCCATTTTCTGTGGCTATAACAGAATACCTGAGCCTGGCTATTTGACAAAGAAAAGAGGGTTCTTGTGGCTTGTGGCTCGTTGCTTGTGGCTCTGGAAGCTGGCAAGGACATCTGATGGCCTCTGGTGAGAGCCACATGCAGCTCTACAGATGGCAGAGATGTAGACAGGGACAGGGGGCATGTGGAAGAGCGGGAGGGGACAGTGGAGCTGCCCCACTTTACAGTGACCTGCTCAAGGGGAAAATAACTCACCCTTTCATGAAGGTGTGTTATGGCTGATACATTATTTCAACCTAGGGAGTCTGGAAGGTTAACTATGTGACTCAGCAGGGAGCCAAGGTGCTTACTTTGTATTCATCTTGAGCCTATACAAGAAAAAAACATACAGACCATATAAATATAAAAGAACACCCCCACCCCTCAGGGCAGGTAGGCTACATTAAAAAAAAATTTTGAAAAAAGACTGGCTGCTAGTTTTTCAGAGGAGCTCCAGTCTTTGCCTTCAGCTTGGTCATCTCCTGGCTTCTGGTGCAGACTGTTAGGCTTCTGCCTGGGACTCTTCAGCCTTCTGGTGTAGACTCTCTGGCCTTCATTGTAGATTCTTCAGCATTCCGTCACAGACCCATCAGCCTCCTGATACGAACCTACACAGACACTACCGTGAGCCCCAGGCCTGGGGCTGGGCTCTTCAATCTCCAGCGTGCAGACATCTTCTGCATGCTTCCTCATCCAGCTCTGTGGCTGATCATTATAAGCCAAACTTATAATTTCTTTTTGTTTTTGTTTTTTTCTTTTGGTAGCGGGAAGTGAACTCAGGACCTTGTGCTTGCCAGGCAGGATCTTGTGCAGCTGAGCTATATCCCCGGCTATAATTTCTTATACATTTATATATCTTGTGCTGTATCTGTTTCTCTAATAAACCCTGACTAATACAGGGTGGAACCCCATCATCCCTACCACTTCTTTTCTTGCTTGAGAGGTGGTCTTGCAATATAGTTCAGACTGGCCTGGAAATTACTATGTGGCCCAGGCTGGCCTTGAATTCGCGGGGATCCTCCTGCCTCAGCCTCCAGAGTGATGGGATTACAGGCCCATCATGGATGTGTGCCACCATGCCCAGCTCCCGACCGCCTGTTAAAGGTCACATCACTTCTCAGCTCTGTTCCACTGGGGACCTGGCCTCAACATGGATGTCAAAGAAGGCGATCCGTATTCAAACCATGCAGGTGTCTCCCTCCTCCAATCACCCACAGGAGGATGTTCAGGACAAAAGCTCTTTTTACTTTTAGAGGACCCTGAGATATCGGAGTGAGCCTTAGTCCAGGTTCATTGTTGTCAGCAACAGACATCGACTCTGGCTGGTTTAAACGGTAAAGGAATGTGTTGAAGGAGAACAGGCTTGTTGACACCAACAGGAAGAGGGTGGCCAGGTGGCAGGACCACAGGCTGATCCGCACAGGGCCATGTCACCGCCATCCTCACTGGGTGTGTGCCTGGCACTCCGCTTGGGTGCCCTGGGGACCTCCTGGGATGCATTCGCTCCTGCCTCCTCCTCTCCACGTGTTCCCCTTACTTCTCTCATTGCCGGGACAAAATACCACAAATTAAGGCTGAAGAGGTTGACTTTGGTTCACGTTTCAGTCCATAGTCTGCTGGCTACAGCAGGACAGCGGGCAGAGGGGCCTGGTGGAGGACAGCGGCTCATGGGCCGGCTCCCACTCCAGTGCAGTGGGGGATGGGCTGCTATTTATTGGGGCAGGGAGTGGCTTTGTGGTCCAGAGAGATTTTCCTCCTAGCCCAGGCTGCAAGAGCTCAGGGTCTAAGATTCTAGATGTGGACTTGTTAGAGCTGATGATTCTCAGAAACTCCTTCCCTCTGGCTGGGGCTGCAGCTATTTCCTCGTAGGGAGGAGGAAGATGCTTTTGGCCGGTTGGGCCGTGATCTCTCATGGCCTGGTCTCATTTCCCTCTTCTCATTACTAAGTGCCAATCAGGTCAGAAAAATGGCTCAAATGAACATTCACTGCTTCATGAAATGCCCTATTCCTATTCCTTTAGGCCCAGTTCCAATGGCCCCCTTCCCAATGCAGAGTTCCTGGTGCTGTCCTGTGGGCTGGAGCTCTTTGTTGGGGTATAGCTAGAACCCCAGGCAGAGAGAGAGAGAGAGAGAAACAGAGAGAGAGACAGAGACAGAGACAGAGAGACAGATTTTTCACCCCTGTAGAGCAGGGCCTGGGTTTGCATTCTCTGCTATTGCCCACTCCTGGCAAATTGTAGTCGTGCAGCAACATTTTAGGATGTCTGTCCTGTCCTCATTTCTTACCAGCGATGGAGGTGATTTATGGTGAGGTGCCTCCTAAGGCCAGAACATGGTGTACAGGGCAGGGAGAGGCCAGAGATGAGGCAGAGCTCAGAGCCAGGGCTCGGGAAAGGAGACTTCATCCTGACAGCTGCTGGAGGGAGGCCTGGGAGAGGCTGAACCAACCTGGGTCACAAGGTGATTCTGCGTCAGTGGTGAGGTGGAAACCCCTGGCTGCAGGCAGAAGCTAGGTAGGGACCGCTGGGGGACTCATGGGCTTAGGGACACTTGCAGAGTCTGGGTTAGGCACTGGGGAGGTCTGAATTAATTAGTGGTCAGGGAAGGGGAGGAGGAGGCAGAAAGAAGGGGCAGGGAGCCTCTCACGGTAATACGGTATCTCAAGTGACGGGAGAGGTCAGAAGAAGCCTGGAGACCCGAGGGGGCGCACCCTTTACAAAGAGGGAGGCGGGCTGGGGATTTAGCTCAGCGGCACAGCGCCTGCCAGGCAAGCGCAAGGTCGTGAGTTCGATTCCTGGTACCGGAAAAGAACCAAAAACAAACAAACAAAAAATACAAAGAGGGAGGCAGCGCTCACTTCACAGCGGCAGAGGACTTTGGCCTGGAGGGCGGAGAGAGGGGGCTGAATAGCAGCCTGGCAGCCGGGGGTGATGGTTTTCCGGGGTGCAATGGGGGCGACGTTGTGCTGTGCAGGGAGGCAGGAGTCGTGGGCTGCAGGGTAGGGAGGCCCAGTGCAGGCCGAAGCTGCAGCGATTCAGCAGCTTGCAAGACACAAACAGCCAGAAGTGCAAACAGCGCCCCTTGGCATTGCTAATTAGCCATGAGAGATGGTTCCTTGCGAGGGGGCAACCCCATCACACCTGAGTGGCTGCAGACCTACCTGAGCGGGAGGCTGGCTGGGTCAGCCTGTCCACGGACACCTGTCTGCCCGGTTCTTCTTCAGCAATGCCCCAATCACCCAGTCCCCGTCCCCGGGCCCCACCTTTCCAAGGCCATGGAGCTTGGATCTTATGAGTAAAGAAGGGGACTAATGTGCGTAATGGAAAAGTCACAGAGAGAGAATGTGGTGTAAATGTTAATCGTTTTTTTAACATCGCATTATGTGATACGTTAACATTAATATTTAATTTAATGCAGTCAAAAGATTAATGCCTATGTTTATTTCTAAAAAAGGCAAGGATGCTTCAGGCTGCTTTTTCAGCTTGCTTGAGCTTTGGAGAAAAAAATAAAATAAAATAAAACAACGACCTACCCAGCACAGAAGAAATGTATTCATGCCACAATAATACAAATATCCTCTCCCCACCCGCTCTCCCTCCTCAACTCCTAAAAATAAGCCACAGGGTTCTAATGGGGACACTGATTAAATATTCGGCTCTGTAATTTATGCCCAAGTGAATCCCAACAGGAACCAGAGGCCCTGGAAATCTGTTGTGAAATAATTATCCTGAATGACATTGTGGCGATGGGCTGTGAGGGTGCTGTCAATAATGCATTAGCCCAAATCTGTTTGAAATACGGCAAGGAAATTACACGATCTTCATGGGAACCTGAAAGAATTATCAGTAAACAAATTTAATCAACTTGATGTTATGCATACCACTCAACCTCTTATTATCTGATCATCTGGGTTTAGAACACGCCAGGGAATTGAATGACGTGGGATGCAGGGCTGCGGCTGCATGTGCAAGTCTGTGTGTGTGTGTGTGTGTGTGTGTACTTGATGGAATCAGCCGCAGGTCTCTGCATTTTTCTTCCCTAGCTGCATAGCATTTGCATTTTTCTCTCAGCCTGCTCACTAGCTGCCAGCTCTCACCCCAGCCTGTCCCTTCCTTTCTTGTTTCCTGTCCAGGGTCCGAGTGCTCCTTCTGCCTTTGACTTCTCAATTAACAATAATTGCACCTCGGATAAACCTCATTGGCTATGATACTGCCACTGCACAAGGCTTATCTTTTATTTCTCTTCTGTCTTCCAAACAAGGGTAGTCACCCCTGCCTGGGAGCTCAGCAGCAATGGAGTAGGGTGGAGAGTTAGTGTTGTGGCCTAGGAAAATTCTGGCAGAAAAGAAAGGACCTGGCCAGGTGTAGTGGTGCACACCTATAATCCCAGTTCTTGGGAGGCTGAGGCAGGAGGATTGCTGTAAGTTAGAGGCCAGCTTGGGCTACATAGTGAGACCCTATCTCAAACAAACAAGCAACACCCCTCAAAAGAAACAAAAATTCTAGCAGACAGACAGCACCAAACCAAATCAAAACAGAAAAGAAAGGCCTTATAACTCTGGGTTCTAGGTGAGGGTCTGACACTAATTTGTGGGGTGATCTTACCTGAGTCCCTTCCCATCTCTGTGCCTTAGTTTCACCACCTGAAAAATGGGTCTTAGGCTGGCTCGCCTGTGAGATTTCATGGCATCTTAACAGCAGTGTGGCAGCCGGACGTTTGCTTGGCTTGTGCTCCTTGTCCTGACTCCTGATGGAAATGCACAGGGAAAGGTGTCTCACAGTCACATGGGAAGTTGGAGGCAGACTTGAGTGAAGAAATTTCAGAGCCACTTCTCGTGACCCCTCCACAACCCAAGGCAGACTGTCGTTTTTTCTTTGCATGAAAACCCGTGGGAAGCATTTCTGAACCCCCTGGATTTGGGGTCAGGGAACTTGGGTTGGCCTTCCCAAGTCTGCAAACCCCCTTTCATTTTCCGGTCTCAGCTTCCCTACCCGGGGGAGGTGGCCTCTTTTCCTAGCTTTCCATTCTGCATTGTCACCTAATTTAAAGTCCCTCAGTTGGCTTTAACTTTGTGCTTTGAGGAAGATAGTCTATTGTCCATTTCCAGACCGCCACCTTTTCTTTTACTTCCCGGGAAGTGGCAGTGTCTTCTTTTTGTGGGTCTGTCCCAAGGAGCAGGCCCTGTAGGGAAGGCCTGCCTATGAGTCCCACTTTTGTCTGGCCCTGGGCCTGGTGTTGACCAAATTTAATGAACTTGGGAAATTCTACTCAGGGACTAAATAAGCACCAATTCCTTCAGCAGGTTCTGTCTTGGGTATCTGCTGTGTCTGTTCCTATACTTAGGTAGGAAAACAGTGACACTGGAGATGGACTAGAGCTATGCACAGAGTTGACTTTCCCATGGCCTGGTAATGGGGCACCGGGAATTAAAGACAGGACCATACGTGGGCTATAAAGAACACCAGAAACAAACAGTTACCGACACCTCTCCAGGGTACTGAATGGGCTGTTCTATTTCCAGCCGTCTCTGCAGGCTGGACCTGGATCCCACATAGTCCTGGCCTAACAAATGAAAGTCTAGATCTGATGCTGTTCAATATGGCCACCATTAACCCAAGGTGGTGATTGAGAACTTGGGAAGTGGCCAGGCCAGACTGAGATGTGCTGGCCATGTGAAATACACCTTAGAATACAGACAAGAAATATCTTCTTCATAATACAGTGGTACCTTGGTTCATGATCTTCTCGCTGCATGATTCTGGTCGCAAACCGAATCGGCTGCACACCGAAACAAATTCTCCCATAAAGTCAACATTGAACATAGCCATTGAATTTTTTTTTTGTTTTGTTTTTTTTTTTCTCTGGTACCGGGAATCGAACTCACAACCTTGCGCCTGCCAGGCAGGCGCTGTGCCGCTGAGCTAAATCCCCAGCCCCTAACCATTGAATTTGATTCAGTACGCAACCAATTGGATTTCTGACAGAATTGTGGAAAGAATTAAGTTTGTGAACTGAGGCACCACTGTGTTTTATGTATTGACTACATGTTGGAATAATATTTTGGATATATTGAATATTTGGATATATTGAGTTAAATAAAATCTACTACCAAAATTAATTTTGCCTGTTTCTTTTTACCTGATGCCTGTGACTGCTAGAACAGTTGAAATTACATATGGGTCTGGCCTTGTATTTGTTCGTTTTTTTGTTTTTTTTTTTTTTTCAGTACCTGGAATCAAACTCATGACCTTGTGCTTGCCAGGCAGGCACTGTGCCACTGAGCTAAATCCCCAGCCCCAAGGGCCTTGTATTTCTGTTGGACGGTGCTAGCTTAGGTATTAAAAGCATTTTTCTTTTGGGTGGATGGAGCCCTAGGAGCTAATGAGGGGTCTCCTACTCCCACTTTTCATGTGGGAGCCCCACGGTGAGTTTGTCCCCCACCACAAGTGATGGGATCTGAAAGAGAAGCCAGTCATAAAGAAGGGAGAAAGGATCCCAGAGAAAGGAAGACTGGCATCTCATTTCATTTTGCAGGCAGGGGAATTGCTACTGTCCTTTCTGTGCTTATTTGGACAGGGGTATAAGATAATTGAAGCATTATAGGTAGAATTATGGCCCCTCAAGGATGTCTATGTACCCATGCTGGCAACCTGTGGATATGCTACCTTATATGGCGAAAGAGGCTTTGCAGATCTCATTAAATCAACCACCTGCAATGGGGGATTATCCTGGATTATCCAGTTGGGCCTAATCTAATCACAGATCCTTGGGAGCTGAGAACTTTTCTTGACTGCTGTCACGGATGGGGTGACCAGACCCACGAAGAAGAGGTAGGAGACATCAGAAGTGCTAGAGAACTCGCCATGTTATGGTGGGCTTTAAAGATGGAAGAAGGGAGCCACCATCCCAACAACGTAGATGTCCCTGGCAGCTGAGAACACCAGCAAACCAGATCCTGTCCTGGGGGAACACGGCACCCAAGGCCTTCAGATCTTGCTGGCCTCCTGACCCTTAGGCTGGCAAGAGAACACATTCCTATGGTTTTCAGCCCCTAAGTTGGTGGCAGTTTGTCACAGCCACAGTAGGAAACACATAGGTGGTGGGTTGGAGAGAGGGTGCTGAAGCCTGGCACAGATTGGGCATGAGTTGAGTGTACATTTTAGGATGCAGCCGCAAGCACTTGAGCTCTTCTGCTGAGGCTCAGCCAAACAGCTGGCTGCAGGGGAGGCTTTGGGGTGGCCCACCAAGGGTGGGAGTGAGAGGGTCAGAGGAGGTCATGTGAGCAGCTCTTGGGGATGTGCAGTAGAGAGCCCTCTTCCTGAGGGGTCTGCTGAAGAGCTCATGTATGTGTTCCAAGATGAGTTTGAGACCTACCACCCAAAGACTATTACCAAAGATATAATGAGACCAACACAAAAGAGCCATGAGGTACCAGTATCAGCTAGATAGGGTGGGTTATGCTAAGTAACAAATAGCCCCAAAGCATAGGGCCTTATGACAATGAAGATGCATTTACTGTTTGTTATAGCTATGTCTAGATGTCTCCCCAAAGCCTCATGAAGTCATAGATTGGGCTTTTTTAGAGGTGGCTGAATCTAGAGTGTCTGTCTGATTCATGGTGCAGTGCTAGAATTAAGGGTGCTGAGACTAAGGGTGATTACTAAATCAGTCTACTGAGAGGTACCACCCTAATCCCAGGAGCCTCATATAATATAAGGTACAGAAAGAGGCTTGTCTTGTCTCTGCTTGTTGCTTTTGCTGTCTTCTGCCACCAAGGACTGTTTCTCCTCTGTGATGCTCCTCTGCTATGCTGTCCTGCCTGGGACCCAGCAGATTATGGACTGAAACCTCCACAAACTGTGAGCTAAATAAACCTTTCTCCCTTTAACTTTGGGTGTTGGGTATTTTGTCTCAGCAACAAGAGAAAAGTAACTAAGACACTGTTTACTCTCCATGTCTGTCTCTGCGCACCCCGATGCAACCCACACTCCTATGACAGTTACTAAATCAAGTCACAGGAGTCCACTTAGCCTCAGTGGGACAGAAAACAGCATTTTGCCATGTGTCTGGAACAGGGGATGTTTACTGACCAGCAGTGATGGCTGTCAGTTCTCTTCTTTATCCTTTCCACCCTCTTCCCCGGCCCAAAGCACATGAGGAGAAAGGACCTCAGCAGAGGGAGGGAGGCCGGGAGAGAAGGCCCTGGCCCTCCCTCATGGCAGGATTCCTAGCAAGCACGGGAGGAAGCTGAGGATGCGAGCACTAAATTAGATATGCAATTACAAGTTCAGGCCAGAATGGACTTCCAATTTCAATACTGAAAATGAAAGGAGGCTGAGGACTCTTTCTGTGATGTGATTACAAAGTAGAAACTGGAGATTCATCAGGGCATGGATGAAGGTAGTGCTTAGAAAGTCATAAAGCTGTTTTTAATGTGCGGTCCACTAATTTCAGACTCTATTAAACTGACTACCCATGCATTTAATCCTCAACATGATCCTTCCCTGTAGCCCCTATTATTACCTTTATCTTACATGCGACAAAACTGAGGCTCAGAGAGAGCGAGTAACCATCAGATGGAACAGAGCAAACAGTTAGCTAGGACTGGAACCCAGATTTGTCTAACTTGTGGCATTACTCCTGCCTCAGCCTCCTGAGTGCTGGGATTACAGACATGCATCACTGTGCCCAGCTCTTCTCCTTTCTTTTTCATTCTTTTTTTTTTTTTTAATGGATGCACTTTAAATGCCCTGTGCCATTCCTCTGATGTAAGTGACCCTTCTGGAGTAGACAAGGCAGACAACAGCTGCAGTGTCAGTGCTTTGTAGATAAAAGACTAACAGAGCCTCAGGATGTATCATTTATTTCCTTTCTCTTTTTTTTGTACCAGGCATTGAACTCAGGACCTTGCACTTGCCAGGCAGGCACTTGTGTCACTGAGGTATGTCCCCGGCAGCTCAGGATGTACCAGAAAGGACCCAGGATCTCTGCCTTCCTCCCCAGTGCCAGGCGCTGACAGTAGCTGACATGTGTTACCTCACAGACCCTATCTTAGTAACTTTTCTAGTTGCTGAGACAAAATACCCAATGCCCAAAGTTAAAGGGAGGAAAGGTTTCTTTGGCTCACAGTTTGTGGAGGTTTCAGTCCATAGTTGGCTGGCTCCAAGGCAGGGTGGCACGGCAGAGGGGCAACTGTTAATGGCAGCAGAAGACAGCAAAAGCAGTGAGGGAGGGAGAGAAAAAGAGGGAGGGAGAGAGAGAGAGAGAGAGAGAGAGAGAAAGAGACAGAGACAGAGACAGAGAGACAAAAAGAGAGAGAAAAGAGACAAGGTTTTTTTCTGTCCTTTGTGTTGTATCCAGTCTACTGGGATTAGGGCAGTGCCAATCCAATTAGTGGACTGATCCAGCAATCGCTCACCCTTAATCCCAGCATTGCACTATAAATCAATCTCACACTCCACATTCAGCCATCTCTGAAAAAAACTCTGACAGCATGAGGCTTTGGGGTGACACCTAGAGACAAACCATAACGGACCCCCAGGGTGTTCTGTAAGTAAGCAGTTCCCTGTCAGGAGGCATCAGGAGAAAATATAAATTGGACAACAGTGGGGAACTAGTAGATTTAAGCCAAGTGCAGAGGTGCACAGCTGTAGTACCAGCACTCGGGAGGCTGAGGCAAGAGGATCACTGGGAATTTAAGGCCAACCTGGGCTACATAGTGAGTTCAAGGCCAGCCTGGAATAAATAGTGAGACTCTGTCTTACGGGAAAAAAAAAGATTTAAACCTTGATTTCAGAGTTTAAACAGCCAGCAACAGTGTCTCGGTGAGTGAGTTTTAGAGCGGGGAGAGGCCATTGTTGGGTGGTGCAGTGGAAGCCAGGGGGTGGCAGGCGAAGGTGCTTCCTTAGGCACACGCAGGAGTTTGGGGACAAAGAGTGGGCGGGTCTGACTGCTGCTTAGAGTGTGTGGGAGCAGCTGGGATGAGAAGAGAGGTGGGCTGCAGCCAGTGGGGTCTTCTGGGAAGCCAGGCTGAGTTTGCTGCTGTTCCTTCAGGCCCTGGGGACCACATGGAGCAAGGCCTGGCACTCTGATGGAGGCGCTATGCGAAGCTGGGCAGCCTGGGGTGCTGGGGCATCTACCCAGAGTCATCCTTCCCTTACCTTAGCAGGTGGGAGGCAGGAGAGGCCCTGATCAGGCAGAAACAGTCCTCAAAAGAAAGGCATGATCTAGGTTGAAGGAGAGAGCAGACGGGGTCCCACAGGCGGCAGGACAGACGCCGCTGCACGGAGGCAGAGAGGTGGTACAGAGCAGCACTGAGCTACGGCCCAAGCCCTTTTTATTTTGACCCCTTAGTTTATCTGACCCCGCTGTGAGCCCTTTCCTACAGGGGACTAGGGAAAGGCAACATGCCAATGGGCAGCCTACCGGTCTAGTCAGTCTCCTGTCCATTAAAATGGACAGGATTCCTTCTTCCTTTTTATCTTCCCAGCAAGGCTGTTGAAACAGTCCCTGTGGGATTGACTGTGGGTAAGCACTGTCTCCTGTCCAACATGGCAACTGGGTAAACAGTCTCCTCTCCAAGATGGCACCAGGCTGTTAGAGGAGTTAACTGCAGCCTCAAGACAGCAGGAAGAGAGACTCAGTTCTGCATGGCATCTCCCATGCCCAGGCACTCATCTGATTTGTCCCGTGATAAAGGTGTAATGGCCGTTTCTGGCTTTCTGGGAGAGGAGCTGCTGGCAAAGTCTGTGGTGTTGGTTGTTTGCCCTCAGTTCACAGGTTCCTCTCCCCATGGCCTCTTTTCCTTGCTCTCTGGCTTCCCAGTACCTCTGGGTGCCCTCCATGGTGAGCAGTGGGAGTCCACTGGGCATTTCCCACAGTCCTTGCTGCACTATCACCCTCCGCCATGTTGGAAGGGTATGGATGGGTGGTGTTTCCTGGAGACACAGGAAGTAGACCTGAAGGCCTTGGCTTTCCATTCAGTCTGGTGTATCTCTTTCAGGCAAGGCTTCAGGTAAGAGGAAAGGGAGAACACATTGGTCTCACCTCTAGGTTCCCCTCCTTTTCTCTATTTTTCTTTTGTACAACTCATTGAGCAGGAAGAGATGAACACCTTGGCTTTATGAGAAACATCTTACCCCAGGCCAGATGGTACAGGGGGGGCTGACTCTTGCCTAAATTCTAGACAGACAGTAAGTCAGGCCTGGCCAATCAGAGTCCCTGTGATTGGTTCAGGGATGGACATGTGACCCACATCCGTGCCATGAGACACAACAGCCCTGGGGGCTTGTTAGAACTTTATGACATTTTGAATTGCCATCTAGTGTACATAAATTGAAAATGTGTAGAACTTCAATGTTTAGTTTGAGGAGTTTTGACAAACATATACTTATTTGTGTAGCCAACACCCAAATTAAATTAAGATATAGCTTGTTTACATCACCTGAAGACATTCCCACAGGAATTTCCAGAAAGTCAGTTCCAGAACATTTCTTCTTGTCTCTGTCCATTCAGTACTGTCTTCTCCTGACACACACCAGGGGCAGCCACTATTCTGACTTTTATCAGTGGAGGTTATTTTTCCTGTTCTAGAACTTTCCGTTCTGGACAGTTCACTCTTCTGTATGACCTGTTTATCTTAATCTAATGTCACACTAGTTTGATTACTGTAGTTTTATAGTAAATCTTGAAGCCACATTTTCTTACTTTTCAAAAGATTACTTTGGGGATTTAAGTGTTTTAAATTTTCATGTAGGTGTTAGAATCACTTTTTTTTTAAAGCTCCAATATTTTGGTACTTGGAGAAAGGGCCTTTGGGCTATAATTAGGGCCAGATGAGGTCCTGAGGGTAGGGTCTTTGGGACAGGGTTGGGGCCCTTAGAAGGAGAGAAAGCAGAGAGCTTCTCCCTCTCTGCATAGACAAGGGCCAGGGCCAGTGGACATGCAGCAAGAGGCTGGCTGTGCGTCAACCAGGGAGGGAGCCCTTACCACAATGTGTTGGCGCCCTGACCTCAGATTCCAGCCTCCACAACTGGGAGGAAACAAATTTCTGTCCTTTAAATCAGCCAGTCTATACTATTTTGTTATAGCAAAGTAATCTAATGTGTAATTTGGTATGGCAGACTAACATACTGACCTGCTGTGTTCATTTATCAAAGGCACCCTCCCCCTCTTCCTTCCCTCCTTTTCTCTTTTCTTCCCTCCTTCTTTCCTTCCTTCCTTCTTTCCTTCCTTCCTTCCTTCCTCCCTCCCTGCCTCCCTGCCTCCATTCCTTTTCTCTCCCTCCCTTGCTTCCTGTCTCTCTTCCCTGCTCTTGCCTCCCTCCCTGTTTTTTATTTCTCTCTTCCTCTTTCCCTCCTTTCCTTCCTTTCTTATTTCTTTTCTTATTCCCTCCTTCCCTTCCTTCCTCATTTCCTTTCTTATCCTGTCTCCTTTTCCTCCCTTTCTTTCTCATTTCTTTTCTTATTACATTTTTTCTTTAATCTCTCCCTTCCTCCCTTTGTCCTTTACTTCCTTCCTTTTTAGAGAGGCACAGTCTGAACCCATATGGAAGGAAACAAATGCATCTCATGACGTAGCTGGATTGTGGTGCAGTCCTTTGGGACACAACAGATCTCTGCAGTTTTGTTGCAGAGCATAAGATCTGTTCTTGCTTCTCTGGGGCCTGTGATGTCACAAAAGCACACAGTTTTTGATGGCACTTATTCTGCAACCCAGGAAATTCACTGCCTTTAGTAGTTTAGTTGGATGCTCCCTCTCACCGGGGGAAGGTTTGGGGTAGGAGTGAGGAGTGTGTGGGAGACACTTGCTGTTTCTCCAATATTGCTTGGCCACTCATCCATTCCAGTATCCATCCTATTAGCACTGAAGCTTCATCGGCAAGAAAGCAAGCCTAGATTGAGTGTATTTCCCAGACACTTGGTTCTCATGGCAACCCTCTGAGATGGACAGTATCAGTACCTTATCTCACAGATGAGGAAGTGGAAGCTTAGTGAGTTGAAGCCATATAGAAATCCGGGCAACGAGAAAATGACACTGAAGCCCCGTTGATCATACTTCCTATCTGGAGACTGTCTTGGTTTCCTGTTGGGAGGTCCCTGCTAACCAGTGCATGGTAAGAGGAGAGGGTTCACAGGGACCAAGTGTGAATCTCGCCATCCAACCCAGCAGATATTAGAAGAGCAGAGATGAGAAAATGATTGAACACAGAAACCGGGAGCATCTTCATGGAGTGATGTTTAGTTCAGGGTTCAGGAAGAAAAATATCAGAATTCCTGGAGGTCCTTGGGAATTGTCAAGGTCATAAGTTGTTCCTGTGTTCCATCTCTTTATTCTGCTCACTCACTAGTATGTATGGTTAAGTCTTTGTTTAAGAACTGAGAAACATTTAGTTAGTAGAGTAGAATTATTGCCTCCAGAGGATATTAAAGCTTGGGAGAATGTGGGTACACATTAGTGGGCAATATTTCACTAACATAGTCTTGAGATTTCCCAGTAAGACCGACAGCCCCATACACAATCACATGTCAAAACTGCCAATGTAAGAACTTCTTTTGATTTTTCAAAACTTGTTATTTCTTGAGACACCACTTACAGGATTTGTGCACATATACTATGCAAGGGAATATATACATATTTGTTTTATTTGCAAGAATAATTCACTGTGCATGGCAAAAGTGCAACAAACACACCCTGCTGACAGGACCACAGCTGCAAGTGAGACCCACTGATGTCCCTTCAGCCTCCAGGTCTGGCTGTCACATTTTCTGCTTTTGACTTTTTTGTTTTTGGCTTTTTGAGACAGAGTCTCGCTATGTAGTTCAGGATGGCCTTGAGCTCACTTTGTAGCTTAGGCTGGTCTTGAACTCAAGGATCCTCCTGCCTCAGCCTCCTGAGTGCTGGGATTACAGGTGTGCACCACCACGCCCGGCTCTTGACTTTTTATTTGATCTCAGGGAATTCCTTAAAACCAGTCATGTCTCTCCATTGATGAGCTTTAATTCCTACATGAGAATTATGGTACTTTCCCTCCTCTTCCCCGCCTCCCCTCCCCTCTTCCTCCCTCACCCTCTCTTTCTTCTTCCTCTTTCTCCTTCTTCTCTCTCCTGCTCCTCCTCCTTCTGCTTCTCCTTGTTCTCCTTCTTCTTGCTGTGTAGTCTGGACTGGCCTTGAACTCACTATGTAGCCTACACTGGCCTTGAACTCATGGTGGTCCCCCTGCCTCAGTCTCCCAATTGCTGAGATTACAGGTGTGTGCCACTGCGCCTAGCTCTCTTGTTTTTTAGATGGATTTTTCCTTGTAATTGAGATTTGGAAAATCATTTAGATTTTCTGAGAAATTGAAATTTAGAAACATTTTCAGTTAGTTTGCTTTCTTGAGACAGGATCTATGTAGTTCAGGCTGACCTTGAACTCAAGATGTAGTCCAAGCTGACTTAGGCCTTGTGGTGATCCTCTTGCCTCAGCTTCCAGAGCGCTGGGGTTACGTCTGGTGAGGCTCTACCTCTGGAAGGCCCCATCACCTCTCAGCAGTGGTGCACAGGGACCAAAGCCTGACACACTAACCTTTGGAGGACACACTGAGAGCATGAAATTGTAGCACTCCACACCTACCTACCTCCGAATATGTGTGTGCACGTGGTCCCCTATCACTGACTTGTTGATTTCTTATTGATGCTATAAATTTAGAAAGAGCATGATTTCCTCTTCCTTTCGGCCATCGGAAGGGTCATCAGTAGCTCTGCAGAAGGGGACGGTGTGCCTTTCTGCACACTGGTCACACTGCCTGCTGTATGTTTTCCCTGCCCTTTCTCCCCTTCGCTGTTCATTCTTCCCCCCATGCATTGGACACGTTCATTCAGGTCACCTCACATTTGGATCTAATTAGCTAATTAACTGGGCCAGGACTGAGAAATTCTAACAGTCAGATGTGCAAAGCAGTACAGTGTGCCACCGTGTGAGGTCACGGGAGGGGTCATCAGAGGTGTGGCGAGGTTGGAGGACAGTTTGGCTTTAAGAGCTCTGCAGCTCTGAGCTTTTCTGATTATAGCTTGGAAATAGGTCATTTTCCTGCTGCGCCCACAGCCATTCCCCAACAAGCTGCACCCTCGCGCTCCTGATAAAACCCTCATCTCCTCGCAGACCCCGGGTCTTCTGGCTGCACAAGCTAATGAGACTCTGGAGCCCGGGGATGCAGGCTGCCTGGTACTAGGGCAGCAGCGCAGATGACATTAATAGCATGTGACTAGCAGTGGATTGATTGAGTAAGCAGATGTTAAGGTTTGGGCTGGTAATGATTCATTACTATTTGGGAAAAACCTGATAGGGATGCTCCCACTCTGAGAATTAATTAGTTTACGCTTCATCAGTCGTATTGAGCAGAGTGTAAATAGCCCTTCTGAGTACTAAGCTCTCCAGTCGGAGGAATTAGTATTCCTTGCACCTAGCCAGACCGGGGGTGGGGAGTGGAGGGGTGGCGAGTGGGAGGTGGGTTCTGGTCATGAAGATAGGCGGGGGAGGGGAGGAGCAAGGGGACAGAGGTGCAGGTATTTGATGCTTGCCTTCCCAGCATTCCCCTCAGCTCATCATTTGGGGATGCTTGTCCTGTGTGCGTGTGTGTGTGTGTGTGTGTGTGTGTGTGTGTGTGTGTGTGTGTGAGAGAGAGAGAGATCACGTGACCAAGGCTGGGCCAATCCACACCCTGCATTGCCTGGACCACAGAGGTTGTTTCAAGAATGTGTTTGTGTGGCCCACTTGGTTACTGTGAGAGTCCATGGGACATTTTCTGGGAATTTGGGGAAAGCCATTCTTTTACTTTTCCTGAAGAAGAGGAAGCTGCAGGAGCCATTATGGCATATATATATAATTTTTTGTCTGTTCTTTTGCTTTTTTTTTTCTTTCAAGATGGGACTCCATCCCACTAGGTTGCCCAGGGGGGCCTTGAGCCCTTGGGCTCAAATGAGCCTCTTACCTCAGCCTCTTGAGTACCTGAGGCTTCAGCTACCGTGCCTAGTTCCATATTGTGATGATAGCCCCTAAGCCGCAGAGTCACTCCCAGACTTGGAATTTTCCCAGCTGGTGCCACAGAGCAGAGATAACTCCACACTGAGACCCATTCAAATGGTAGGTCTGCAAGTAAGGCTGTTGCTTTTTTAAATCATTAAGTTTATGGTGACCCGCGGCTGTGAACTGGAACAGTTCATCTCCTGCATTTTGAACTGCAGACTGATCTCTCCTCATCGCAAACTTGATTGTCTTATTGTCTTACGCCTCAGCATAAAAAATCCTCCCAAGCCAGACACAGTGATGGGGACCTCTAGTCTCAGCGGTGTGGGAGGCTGAGCCAAGGGGACTGCTTGAGCCCCCAGAATTTGAGGCCAGTCTGGGCGACACAGTGAGATGCTAACTGAAAAGAATAAAACCAAATTCTCCCTATCCTGCAAGTAAAAGGCCAGACACCTTTGTATGGTATTTGAGATGTTTCTGATTCAGCTGTGAGGTCTGATCTCCTTCCAGGAGTCCGGTCCTAAATCACCTCCACTCTCAGACCTCTGTGTCTTTGCCCACGCTGTTCCCTCTGTCTGCAATGCCTGTCCCATCACTGTCAGAGGACCCCTCCATGGTGATCCCTCTGTCCTCTTTTTTCTCTTTCTTAAACATCCAGTGTCAAATGTTAGTCCTCTCGGATGAATTGCTGAATTCTCTCTTTCAACTACTTTTATGCATTTCCTTTGTTTCACTTTATGGAAATTTGTTTGACTTGCCTTCCAGCTCTTCTGATGGCCAATGTTATTTTGCTAATCTCATTCTCAATTTCAAGGAACCTTTTCTTGTTCCCTGTTTCATTGTGCCTTGAACTTGCTTCATGGATAATATTTCTTGTTTTATGAATGAAGTAGCTCCTTGAATCTCCCTGCTTCTCTGTTTGCTGAATGTTCAAAGATTCTGATGAGGACTCTTGGCTTGACTAAACTTTAGTTAGGCTTCTGGACTTTCTCCTAGGCTCATCTGTATACTTCTTTATACACTCAGTTTTAACCAAGAACCCTGCTAAGTCAGTTCAAGCAAGAACCCCGCTAAGTCAGTTCAAGCAAGAACCCCACAACATACACTTGAGCACTCTCAAATCTGATCAAAATTCCTCACCTTCCATTCTGGGTGTCTGGTCACCCTCACCTGCTTTCAGCAAAACACCTGTCTGGTTGCTTCAGCCAGAATTTACCGCAAGACTTCTCCTAGTAATTTCTATTCAGTTGCCTCCTGCTCCTTTGGCTACAGGTCCTCCTTTGACCCTATGTTCTGAGAATGGTGCCCAGCTCTATAGTGGGGTCTCTTTTCCTCTGTTGCAATGGTCCTGAATAAGATTTGCCCTTATTCACTTCTTTTAGCTTTTTTCTGTGTCTTTCTTTCTTTCTTTCTTTCTTTCTTTCTTTCTTTCTTTCTTTCTTTCTTTCTTTCTTTCTTTCTTTCTTTTCTTTCTTTCTCTCTTTCTCTCTCTCTCTCTTTCTTTCTTTCTTTTTTTCTCTCTTTTTCTTCCTCTTCTGCTAATTCTTCATAGGTTCATTTTTCTTTATTTTTAGCCTCTCGCTCTCATGTTGGAGACCTACTTTGCATGCCTGCTGATCTTTAGTTGTCCACTTGTGCCTAAGAAAGAGGGCTTGGGAGCCCTGAGGTCATAGGGCTTGCAGGGTGTTATGCTTTATATCTGGATATCCCCTCCAAGCCTCATGGACTCAAAGGTGGGGCTTCTGGAAGGTGACTGGACCACAGGGCCTGATATTTGACTTGGTGTTGGAAAGTGCGGCCCTTGCTGGAAGAGCCAGTCACTGTAGCTGTGACCTGGAAGGGTCTGTCTCACATGCCTGCTCTTCCGTCTGCTTCCTGTCTGCCGTGCTGTGAGCAGCTGTCCTTTACCGTGCCCTTCTGCCACGCCACCCTGCTTTAGAGCCAGCCAACTATGGATTGAACTAAACCTCTCCTCCCTTAAATTGTGGATGTTAGGTAATTTGTCCCAGTTTTGAGAAAAATGACTAAGACAGAGGGTCCCCCGTAAGGCTGAACAGGAGCTGTTACTGCCCAGGGAGGGCCTGAGCACAAGCAGAGGCTACAATATCCACATGAGCTGGCATCATCCCAGCCAGTTCACTGCAACTCCTAAGAGCACATTCTTCCTTCTGACTGGGTGACTTCCTCTTTGATGTAGGGGCCCCTGGACTAGAGTGGGGTGGAAAAGATGATACTCTTTACACAATCTTCCAGTGATTCCCTCTTCCTTTTCATGCCCTATTCTGCCCTCCCACCTTCTTTCTGATGTGGCAACTTTGAGTCTAATGCAACTCTGAGTCTTAAACTCTCACTGGTTGGACATGGCAGGGTGGCTGCTTCACTGGCCGTACCCCATTCTTGCGTGCTGTAGGCTGCCTCTCCCATCCTACTTCACACATTTCTGTACCCAGGAGGAACTTATTCAACCCAGGACAGGGCACTCATAGAAAACCCACAGCCAACATCCTAGTCAGCAAAAAATACTTCATCTTTTCTTCTAGGGACCGGAAGAAGGGATGCCTGCCTGCACCCCTTCTGTACAATATTATAACTGGAGGTTTTAGCCAAATTAAAACTCAACACAACTAGGAATGATTTGCTGATTTATACCTGAAAAGTATGAGAAGTTAGGAATTTCTGGGTCCATTATCATTAGGAGTATCTGGAGTCTTTGCTTTCTCCTGTGTTAGCTTATTTCTCAGGCAGAGTGTCCAAGGACGGCCACTAGCAGCTCCAGGCTTCGTGCTAGCAGCTGCAAAGTAAAGCAGAAGAAGGTGTAGTATCTTTTGCTGGAAGGTTCAGCAGAGGTCCTGGACCTCTTCTCACTGACCTGGCTGCAGATCCCAGCCCATCAGTGGTCTGATTACTGTAGCCATGACAATGTTAGATTCATTTACTGGTTGGCCAGATTTTGTCTTGAGGAAGGGTTTGACTGGTGCTGAAAACATTTCTGTTGTCTTTATACATAGTGATACTTTGCCTGGGTTGTAGAAATCTCAGGTTGCATCCTGCCCACCTCCTGGTCCTGAATTCTGCGTGAGGTCCTTTTCTGCCTCTGGCCACCGCTTCGCTTTGGAGAGGAACAGTGGGCCACCTGAGTGTGTCCCTTCATTGTTACCTTAATTTCTTGGCCCTGGTGCTCTTTGGAATTTCTATTTCTTGAGTAAATTGGTCTGAGATCACAAACTGCAGTTTTGCAAATTTGAGCCTGCTGTTCTTCAGGTTTTCTCTTATTTTAGAATGTTGTCTTCTTTCATATCTTTGTCTACTCTTCTGTCCTGCTTTTTTCTTCTTCAGAAATATGAAATGAGAGCTTGCTGGGTATCATTCATCTATCCTCCCTGTCTGTTACCTTGGTTTTCTAACGTCGTCTGTAAGTCTTGATTCTATTTCTAGTTTTTGTTGCTTCAAGTGCAGTTCACAGTTCTATAACTGATTTTTTGCTTCCTTCTATTTCTTTTTAAAATTGGCATTAATTGCTTGTCTGCTTCAGCTGTATACTTGTCTTTTCCTTTCTTTCAGTATACTTGTCTTTTCCTTTCTGTCTTTTCCTTTTCTACAAGTTCTCACTATGTAGTCCCTGCTGTCCTTTAACTCATTGTATAGCCCAGGCTACCCTCAAACTTGTGGCAATTCTCTTGCTTCAGCCTCCCAAGTGCTGGGATTATAGGCATGTGCTACTATGCCTAGTGTACTTGTCTTTTTCACAGTGTTTCTGTTCTTTTAAATTTCGTTGGCAATCTGCAAGGAATCTCTTGCCCTTGCACTCTGTGCAAGACCAGCTGAGGGGAACATTCAAAGATCTAGGGTACATGAGAGCAGTGCTGAATTAGCTCATAAGCATTTGTTTCTTCACAGAGTATTCTGAGTCAACATTTCTGAACCCAAAGTTTGGTTGACTTAAAAGATTAGCTTTTTAATAAAGATTCTACTTTTGATAACCATTCCCAAAATATTACTTTTTTAAAGATCAGACCAAATGACTGAGTGTCTGCTTATCCTGTGCTGTTGTACTTGTAAAGTGTTTAACCCTTTTTAAATTTTTATAGGGGCTGATAGCTGAGTTTGCTTTGCTTCTGAGAGGAGACTTTGGACTTGGAGTTTGCAGCGATTCTGGAACTGTTAAGACTCTGGTGACTTTTAGACATCAGCTAAATATATTTTACATAATGAGATGGGCACAAGCCTTTTAGGGAACAGGGGTGGAGTGTTATATTTTAGATCTAGAAAGTCCTCCCCCAAAGTCTCATGTGTTCAGAGTGGAGATTTTGGAAGGTGATTGAATCATAGGGGAAATATAATTATTCATTGATTCATTGATAAGTTCAGAGCTAAATGTGCTGTTAGAAGATGGGGCATCAATGGGAGAAGTGTGTCATCGGGGGTTGGCTTTGGAGGGTGAACCTCCCTGCCTCCTCACTTGTCTGTGTTTCCTGGCTGCCATGAGGTTAGTAGCTTTTCTCTGCCATAGTCCTCTACCATGCTGTTCCTGCCTTGGAGCTGGCCAACCATGGACTGAAATCCCAAAACTGTGAGTCGAATTTAACCTCTCTTCCTTGAAGTTGTGGGTGTTGGGTATTTTGTCCCAGTGACAGAAAAGCTGATGAATACAGTCTCTTAGTCAGCTAGGACTGCCAGAACAAAATACCAAAGACTAGGTGGCTTAACCAACAGGAATTCATTTCTCACAGTTCTGGAGACTGGAAGTTCACAATCAAGGTGCTAGTGGGGTCTGTGTTGGGACAGTGGGTTCTAGCCAACCGCTTTTTTGCTGTCTTTACATGGCCTTTCCTTGGAGCATGAAGTTGAGAGAGAGAGAGAGAGAGAGAGAGAGAGAGAGAGAGAGAGAGAGAGAGAGAGAGAGAATATGCATATGTTCTCAGGTGTCTTCTTACAAGAACACTAATCCCATCCAGACAGTCCCAAGACCTAAACCCAATTATGCCCCAAAGACCTCATTTTTCAAATACCATCATAATAGGGGTTAGGGCCCCAACATATGAGTTTTTTTGGGACCCAATTAGTCCACAAAACTGTGGTACTATTACTATTACCAAATGACAACACATAGATTATATAGAGTATCTAAAATTACAATTACCTTTCTTACTATCATAGCTGAAAGAGAGAATTCTCCCTTAGTTCAAAGAAACCAAGGTTTTTCCAGATTGTTCCCCCTGTAACCAACTTGACACTCACACAGAGAACACATGTTCTCCAAGAGCAGGAGAACAAATGCAGGGAATGATTCTGTCCCCTGCCCTTGTAGATACAGCTGGGGGGAGGGAAGGAGCCTATCTTTGGATGATAATGTCCACCTGTCCAGATGGGGCATGGGGCACATTCATGGTGAGGTGACACTGGTGATGGAGACCTGGGCCTGTCATCTGGAAATCCAGGAGGTCTCTCAGGAGGAGGTGTAGCCCCGTCTGGACAGTCTCCTGCCACATCAGGCCGCCCTGTAGAGGGGCCTTTGGAGAGGGGGATTTTTTTTCGTGGGGCCACCTGGGAGGAGTTGTGCTTTTGTGGAAAAAGTGAGGTCTTCACAAGCTACAGGCCTGGAATCCAAGTCCCTGTATACCTTCATGATATCACTACAGTTCCAGCAGCTCTTACAAGTCCATGGCAGCTTTTGCACAGGTTAAACCCACTTCCATTGAGTTATGTGCTTTGTTATGACTAGAGATAAAAGGCTTCAAACTATGCAGAGGACAGACTGGTGACCTGAAGGAAAGCATCCCATGAAGTGGTTTGAGGACCAGTCTTCCCAGAAGGGACCCAGGCATTACAGTACCTTCCACTGCTCTTGTGAAGGTCAGTAGCTATTCCTCAACACCTAGGTTGGGATCTGTGTGCTACGCACCAACCTTTCTAAAAGTATACATTTGCTGTCTGTTAGTCTTCATGGCCGTTTACTTGCTATGAAGGACATAGTAGTTCAGAGACATTGGTATCTCTCTCAAGGTCATACAGCTAGGAAGTAGGAGAGCCAGGGTTTGAACACTGATCTGTCTTTCCCCAGAGACCATGATCTTTTCATTAGGCCAGGAGACAAGTGCTTGGAAAGTGGAAAACGGTATTGATGATCCTCTGATGTTCACAGGAGGCGGAGCAGTATTATACTCATCCTTGGAGTGGCTCCTGGGAGTCAGTCGTATTCCTCCTAGGGGTTTGCTCTGGAGGAGATGGGGGCTTAGAGGCTGCTCCCCACAGCTCCCCAGTGAACTTGGAGGCTAGGTTCTCAACTGAGGAAAGTTGTGCCTGGCCACATTGTCATGAAGTGTCGTGCTGAGCTGGTCACCCTGTCACCTCATTTATTTTTGCAATGCATTCCTAACAATTTGCACTGTAGCTGGAGACACCTGTGTGCTCCTCTTTTCAGCACTTTATTTATTTAACTTTTTGAGACAGGGTCTCACTGTGCAGTTCAGGCTGG
>NW_004955437.1:14382735-14384240 GCF_000276665.1 Chinchilla lanigera | reverse complement strand
TGCACCCTCCCACTAGAAGGGAGGCAGCAAGTCTGGAGCAAGAGCCCTGTGGCTTTGCCCAAGGGGAGAAGGAGATGCAAGCAGAGCCGTGAGCCTGGGAAATAAGAGTGGTCTCATCACCACACTGTAACTGTACTATTCCAGTGTGTTTTTGCACCAGTCTTTCAACAAATATAGAGAGAAATAGTGAAAAATAGTATCATCCTTCACATACTGTCCTATAACATACTTTTAGCACTTACATATATATTAAGGGCAGTTTTCCATGTCATACAGTTTTCTGTGACATAATTTAAAAGCATATGCAGTTCATTCTGGTAGGTAGGCTAATACATCACTTTTACTAATCCTATTGCAGACATCACATCAGCTGTTGCTTGCTATTTTATTATAAACGGCACTGTTTTGAACTTCCTGGTGGCGCTATTTTTATACCCATCCATTGTTTCCTTTGGAAAATTCCATTCTACCAATGCAGTTGCAGCTGAGCTGGGAATGATGTCTTTCACCTGCCTCCAGGTAGAGGAAGGAGAAGGTTTGGGGCAGTTTGCTGAACAGTGGTACCCAAAATGATACTGGGACTGGTATGATGTCATTGCCCTCAAAACTTAGGCAAGACACCCCAATGGCCTCAGGCTGTATCCATGTGTGTGTGGCTCAGAACATGTGTTGATGAGATGCAGGTGAGGAGGAGCTACATTCTCGGCCCAGGGCCCACCTTTGAACACCAGAGTCAGGTTAGGTTTCCACCCTTTTCCTACCTCTCAATGGGTGTTAAAAGCCAATGTAAGTTACCACCTCTTCACCGGTGTTCATTATCATTTTCATCTGTAATATCTTTTATAATAAACCAGTACACAGAAGTAGATATTTCTCTGAGTTCTGTAAGCCATGCTAGCCTATTAATCAAACCTGAGCTGGGAGCGTGGGAGTGTTATAGATGATCAGCTAGAAACTGAGGGGAGACAGCCTGGGCCCTACACCTCATATCTGAATGGGAGGCCTGAGCCCTCAACCTGTGGAATGGGATGCTGTCTCCAGCTAGACAACGGAATTGAACTGAATTGAATTGAATTGAATTGGGGAGGGACATTCAGGTGATGGCGACTGCAGAACTGCTTCCTTGTTTGGTAGGTAGGAGAAAATCCCAATATCCAGTCACAGAAGTCTTCTGTGCTGATTGTCGATGGAAGTATAGGAGAAACTGAGTTTGGTTTACCCTGTACCTTCATGTGGGTGCATGAATAGGCCTTACATATCATGTTCTTGAGCCTAGATCCTCTATCAGCCTCCACCCTGGGGGGTGAACAGCAGAGGGGGCTGAGCTCCTACTTACCTGCATCTCATCAACACATGTTCTGAGCCACACACACATGGATACAGCCTGAGGCCATTGGGGTGTCTTGCCTGAGTTTTGAGGGCTACGACATCACACCAGTCCCTGTATCATTTTGGGTACCCCTGTTTGGCAAACTGCCCCAAATCTTCTCCTTCCCCTACCTGGA
>NW_004955437.1:14267204-14374094 GCF_000276665.1 Chinchilla lanigera | reverse complement strand
TGTTGTTAATTTTGGATTTCCCTGAAGACTACATAAACTGGGACTTAAAAGTACAGGTAATATGGGAATGGAGACAAACAAGCATAGCTAAGACAGTCTACTTAAAGGACAAATTATTTTCCTGCAGAGTAAATAACAAGAAAAATATTGTACATTCTGTCTCCATTTAGTAAATGGAAGAATGTGTTTATAAGCTTGGCCCACAAGTGAGTGCCTCCTTGTTCTTTAAATCAAATCACGAAAAGCAACTCTCCCTACAAAAAAACCCCTCAACATCCTGTATCATAGACTGTAAGAACCAAGTATTACATCTACATGTAACTTCAAAAAAAAATTAAAAAAATTAAAATCAGCCTCCAGACAATTATGAAATGGTTAATTCTATTCAGGCTGGTAAGAAATTTTTCCATATATTAAATGGTAACATACACTGCAGAATACATAGTTGAAAAATGAGGGTCAGACATGTTCTTCATACATTGAAAGATGATTGATATACTCAAAACCTGAAAATTCATATTGATCAATGTTCCTCACAATGTCATTATCACCAGGGGTGAGCCTGACAGGTTCATTAGTAAACTGAGGATCAAAGTCATCCAAGCTGGGGCTGGGGACTTAGCTCAGCAACACAGCACCTGCCTGGCAAGCGCAAGGTCATGAGTTCAATTCCTGGTACCAGAGAAAAAAAAAAAAAAAAAAAAGTTGTCCAAACCAAATTCCCCAGAAATATTTGGTTTAAAGAAAGGGATTACCTGCTTTTGCTCCATTTCAGTCAACACCTTGAAAGAACAGATGCTCCTGAGCATCAGCAAATCCTGTTTGAGGATGACAACCCAATCGTTCTTTTAGGTCCCTGTTCAGAAAGTGCTCCAGGACACTTGCAGCTTTTACAGAGAGACAGTGCGGAATGAGAGTTTTTCTTTCCAAGATAATTTTTAAGAGATAATCATTTGAGTTTTCATAAGAATTATCAAAGCTCTCAAGAAGATGAAATGATTTTCCTGACCACCACCTCAAACATTAGTTCTCTTGATGGAGACCACTACAAAGCAGCTCTGAGCAGGATTTAACATTAACCAGTTGGCTTTCCATGTTTACTTGTGAGTAAACAAGTAAAGGCTCCATGTCTGGAGATGGGCAGCGGAGTAAGTGAAACTCTGAGTCACTGATCCCAACTGAAGCCTGTAATGGTGGGTGAAGCCGGGTCAGCTCAAAGGACAAGACAGGACCACAGCTAAGGACACCTGACTCCAACCTCAATTACTAGATAAAGACTGTAGCTGCAGGCATTTCACTCCTGGGTGGAGACCTTCCTAGAGATAACATAGTTTTCGTAAATTAACATAATGTCTTACTTGGAGAAGCCCTTGAGTGGTTGGGCCTTTCTTCAATATCCCTGCCCCTCCTTGTTTTGATAACTAAATAAATACAGGCCCAGAGAAGATCTTTGTCTTAGCCCCCAGAGAATCTCAAATTCTGTTAGAGGATTTTGATCCTCTTGGAGCCCTAAAATCATACCGCTTGACACATTTATTTAAGCCCTCCCCATACACTCATTTGGGAGATTGCAGGCCTGATCAGTCCACAATAACTGAGGGACAATATTAACACATTATACTCCAAGAGTCTGCCAGTCAATACTGAAGCCGTAATCTTCTTCTCTTACAATTTCTGGAGCAAGGTAATTAGGAGTGCCACAGAAAGTGCTTGTCCTGTCTCCTGGCTATAATCCTTCCTTACACAAGCACTAGTCATTGAGCTTAATGTGCCCTCCGAGTCCAGTAATAAATTGTCCAATTTCAAATTTCTATAAAGTATCCATCTCTCATGAAGATAATTGAAAGCTAAACTGATTTGTGTAGAGTGAAATCTAGCATGTTTTTCAGGAAGTACTCTTTGTTGCTACATATGAAACATTAGATTTCCTCCATTGTGTAGTCTAGAACAAAGAACAGTCTGCTTTCTGCCTGAAAGCAGGAGGACAGTTCAACAAGAAGAGGATGATTAGATGTCTGCTCCCAAATATGCTTCTCTGTACCTGGTCAATACTGACAAGCTCTTTTTTTTTTTTTTCACAACTCTCATTGCATAAATATGATTTCTTTGAATTGAATCAACAATACGTTACATAGCTTCCTCTTCCTTATTACCCAGAGCAAACTGAAGTCCTGAAGAACTAAACAGGATGAAGCTTTGCTACTTTCCCTGGTGTTCACTGCCTCATTCTCTCCATTGACCTTTTTCAAATCCTCATGACTTGAAGGGTTATATGGAAGTGCTGTCTGTGCAGGGTCTGAAGTCATAGATGATTGATCCATTGACATTGTGGGTTTGGTGGTAAAGAATGCTGCCCACATTCAACTGTAACAAGGCCATGGCACTTCTTATGAATCAAGAGTTTACAGCTGATACACTTATATTCCTGGCACCCAAGTCCCCCTAGACAGTCTGTGCAGATGGCACAGGGAGCACACCTGTTGAACTGCACAGGCTTGAAAAGTAGGGCAGTTTGCACAATAAAGCTTTCTCCAGAGGCATGCCCCTCTGCGGTAGACAGATTTATCTTCTGGACAAAGCACTCATTTTAGGATGTGCTAGTACACAATGCAAATGCATAACTTATGAGTTCCTTATCCTTGTTTAGCTCAGAAAGCCTAAAGTCTTCCTCTAAGTCCAACAGAGGTGATACAGTACATGGGTCTCCTTCATCTACCAATTTCATGCTGAAAAGCTGTTCATTATCGAAAGAACACACGTCTTAAACTTCATCACAAAGGCCCTCAAAGGAGAAGGAAATCTCAAAGCATGTTGTTGTGAAATCTCTTTTCATAATCACAGCTTGTTGGATAGAGGTGTGGGTTGGGGAGGTGCTCAGGAAGAACGAACCATAGAAGGGTTGGCTGCCCAGGAGGACTGGCGCAAAGGGCTCCATGAGTGCATGTGGCCTGACTGCCTGCACTAACCACACTGGCCAGACTTTGCCATAGCTCCCTACAAAGTTATTTCCAGTAGTGGAAATAATGTACACCCAGGCCTGACTTCTCAGAGTCTCTCAAGGGCTAGTGGCTGTGATTTTGGCCTCCCACCCTAGGCTTCTTTGACTCTGTAGGTGTTTTGTGCCCAGCTCTTGGGAGACCTGCTGGTTGTTCCTGGGCCTGGTGAAACTTGCCTTGGGCATTTTCCAGTTTCTGTGTCACTGTTATCAGGGCTGAGGGAGATGTTGCACAAGTACCTTGCCTTTTCTAGGTCACTAGTGGTCAGCCCTGGGGTGACTTTCCCTGGGGTGTCTATGACAGCAGGGTAGCTGCTGCAGTGTACTGGATGGAGTCCACTGTCTTCTCTCCTTTCTGTGCCTGAGGTCCTGAGGTGCAGCCTCCTGAAGTGGGGACCATCTCTGGCCAAAAGAATTGGGGAGGGGCAGCTCTTACTAGAGTGTGCTGGCTCTTATGAGAGTGTGATGGCTGTTAACAAGGGTTCCCGAGGTTCTGTTGTCAAAAAGGTGAGGTCCCCTCCTATAGGAAGAACCTGTGGCCCATCTTTCTCTTCATACTAAATAAATCAGTGGCTACTTATTTATTTTTATCTAAGTATCTCTCTATATATCTTTTTATCTAATTTACAATCTATCTAACTACTGTATTAATCTTTTACTTTTGCGGTACTGGGTCTTGAACCCTGCACCTTCACACTGAACTATGTCCTCTGACATTTTTTTCAGATAGCCACCGAGTGTCCCAGCAAATCACTGTGTTTGTCAGGTTGGGCTCCACCTTGTGATCGTCTTGCCTCAGCCACCCAGAATACGGGGATTCTTGCCTGATTAAGCCTGTGATTTAGAAGCAGCAAACAAACATGTGTAAATACTGCTTTATTTCACTGGTGTGAGAAACTGGAAGTGTAAATAAGGACAGCATGTGTAATAGATATTGTGGAATAGGAAGAAAATGTTCAAATGGGAATGGGAACTAGGCATGGTGGAGGGGAAAAGGAAGGGAAGAGAAAAACAGGATGAGAAAAGATGGAAAAAATGGAAACAAAGCTTTTGTAAGTTAGGAGGGGAGGAGGGGTTAAAGGGAGGAGAGGGGAATGGAAAAAAAGAAGCAAGTTATAGCATGTACAGGTACAAATTCCCTGTGATGAATGTTATCATCATGTATACATCTAAAATGTACAAATAAACTTAATTTTAAAAAAAGAAACATCAAGTGAAACACTACGAAAGGTTCCTGTGATATTAGGTATTGGTGACATTTTCACTTTTAAAGCAACATATGTGCACTGACACTTTGCATGTGGCGGGCACAGTACTGAGGGGTCTTTTCCATACAAAGGAGCCATTTTCTCTGAAGGTGCAGTGCTGGGTATCTATATTTGGAGAGCTGTGAAATTTTAGGATACTTTTCTTTCTGGATTGATTATGTCATCATTTTCAGTTAAATAGGGAATACTGAGATATTCCAGAAATTTCTAGGATAATTTTCCTTAAGAGATAGAAATGTTGGTTTCAAACTGTAAGCTCAGGGTTGCTGGTTGTGGACCCATAACAGGTTGCAGCTTTGAGAAGCACACAAATTACTCATTCTTAGCTAATGAACTCAAAACCAAAGTGTAGTATTCAGTATTGTGACAGAGTGAGGTGGGATGGCATGTGGTGACTCCGTCCTTGTAGAACCTAGAGACACCCCCCCCAATGGGGACGGTGAACACATACAGACGTTGAATCTTCCCTCGTGGCCACTTGTAATCACTTGCTGTCCTCCCATCCCAAGGGTCCATGTACCTTGTGTCCCAGGTGGATAGTATGCACTTTCTAGATGTGGGAAAGCTGTAGTGATTCAACATGTAGTATTTCTTTTTTTTTTTCAGAGATTATTCCATCAGTATAACCCTACTGGCTTGTTTTTGTTTGTTTTTTTTTTTCTGGTACTGGGAATCGAACTCATGACCTCACGCTTGCCAGGCAGGTGTTGTGCTGCTGAGCGAAATCCCCAGCCCCCCTACTGGCTTTTCTGTGTGCTGTTGCCTGTCAGTGGTTGAGCCATAGCTTCCCATTGTGTGGATGTACCACAAATCGTTCCTGTGCCATCTACTGATGGCAATTTTTGTTGTTTCCAGTTTGGACTCTACCATATTAAGTTTTCACTAGGATTTGGTGAGATCTCTACTGCTGCCGCCCCGGACCCTGTGGAGGTGCTGTGATGTCCCTCTGCCGGGCATCTCCCCACCCATCCCTCCATGCAGAAGGCCATGGTGCAGGGGAGAGCATGTTGCAGAGGACCTGGTTGTTGGCACCTGCCTGAGAACTACTGCCGCCTGCCCACCTCCCTGCCTCCCCACCTCACCAACTCCAGGATCGCCTGGCCCGGCAGCGGGAACCACATGAGTCCTCCCCCTGTCCCTGGCTGTGATTGCAGCTGTTCCTCCACCACAAGTTACTTTAAAGATTAAAAATCATGATCCATTTCTTAAGCTGGCTAGGAGGTACATGATATTTACATTGTATTTTGCTTTACGGTTCAGATATAGTACATATATTTGTATACATCACCTATTTCATTTTTAATAGCTCAGAAAGAGTTTTAAAAATAAGTTTGTGTCACTCTCAGTAGGAAGGGCTCTCCCTGAAAAACTGGTCTCTGTGGTTATACTGGAAAGTCTCTAGGGTCTTTGGGACTTGCCATTTATCCAAAGTGTGAATCTCATAAAACCATGAACCTCATCTTTTATGGAGCCACGTGTGGTACATGGGAGATACCTGATAAGCGTTAGTCATATGCCATATTATGATGCAGTAACAAACATCCCCAAACTGAATGGCATATGCCAATAAAGATGTATTTCTCACCTGTATACTTCATCAGTTATTTTGGGTGTGACTTTCCTGGGATCCTGTCTGGTGGGACAGGCCCCGTTTCCCCCTGCCCCATCTGGAACATGATGTTCTCATGGTAGTGGGGAAAAGAGCAGAGGTAGAACCTTGTGAGACATTGTAATTTCTGCTTAGGACTGCTTCTGCTCATGTGCCTTTGGCCAGCATGAGTCTCATGGCAGGGCAGGCATCCTGTAAGTCACAGAGATGGGCAGGGGCTGATGATCCACTCTCTGAGGGCTTGGGGAGTGGTGATGCACAACAATACACAGGTAGCTACATTCTTAAAGAGAGCATGTGGGAACGCAATTCGGCATTGTCTATGAAGTCGAACATTTGAATATCTGCTGATGGAACAATGCCAGGCTTGGGTGTGGAACCTCATGGAATGTGCACTGACACGCTTACAGCAGCACACAAACCTCGACAGCTCGGGTACCCACAGACAGGTGAATGCATATGTAAATCAAGATGCATTTATACAAAAGAATATTCAGCAGCTAGAATGAGCAAGCCTCAGCCATTTGGAACCGCGTAGCTGCAACTCAGAAACATACCGTTGAGTGATATAAGCAATTCTACATAGACCACATGTAGTGCGATTCCAATTTTATAATTCATTCGTGTATGAAAACACCATACTCAAGACATAAAGGAATGATATCCATAAAATTCAAGATTGGACTCCTTTGGGTGGGGGATAGGAGGTGGATGGGCTAGCTAGGTAAATACAAGGTACTGGGTGATGTTCTGTCTTTCCAGTTGGGTGGAGAGTTGGGAGGTGGTCATTTTAATTTATATTTGTTGCATTTAGTTTTTTTCTCTGTGAAATATTATCCAAGTGAAACTAAAAAGAATGCAAAAATAACTAGTAAGAGCTGGGTATGGTGGTGCATGCCTGAATCTCAGCACTCTGGGAGACTGAGGCAGGAGGAATGCAAGTTTGAGCCCAACCTGGGCCATTTAGTGACTTAGTGAGACCCTGTCTCATAATAAAAAAATAATAATTAAAATAGGGACTAAGCTCAGCACTCAGGAGGTTGAGGCAGGAGGATTGTTGAGAGTCTGAGGCCAGCCTGGGCTACAAAGTGAGCTCAAGGCCAGCCTGAACTGCATAGGGAGACCCGGTCTCACAAAGACAAAAAATAGGGACTAAGGATGTAGCTCAGTATGAAGGTCTGGTTTCAATGTGCAGTACTGCAAAAGCAAAGCAAAGCAGAGCAAAGGAAAACAAACCAAACCAAACCACCACTACCACCAGGAAGGGAAATCATTTAGAAGGGAGCTGTCTGAGAAAAGTGGGATTCCTGGAAGCAAATTTAGTGATGTTTATTTTCACGCAGTGCTGAGGAATCTGGAATTGCTGGGAGCACTGAGTGTCCTGGCACTTTGAGGTCCTGTACAATTGGCCGGGAGGAGACTTGACTCCCTGCTGGGCCCAGCCTTATGCTCATGAGGCCATGTCAGGGGCTGAGGTACGTGGAGGAGCCCTGCCCCTGGAGCAGGTGTTCTGGGTCTGCAAAGCGAGGGCCTTCAGTGGGTGAGAGGCTGGCAGGTGGGTCTGTCCAAGATGCTTTGATTTTCTCATCTGCCACGAGAGTTGGTCCTGTCTGGATGTATGGAGAAGGCTCCATTTTGGCATAGTAGAGTTGAGGGGGCTGCCTTCAGGGGGCTAGTGAAGCAGGTCCCCTCTCCTGACCACCCATGCAGTGCTGATTACTATTTCCAATCCAGCTGCCTTCTGCAGGTTCCTTGGCCTATCCATTATAGGATAGGGGAGGACACCTCAGTGTGGAGATCCTATGATCCCCAGGTCTCTATCAAAATAGCCCCAGAGCATGACACCCACGTATCTCAGCACCCTGGCCAAGTGTGTTCTGCTACTGAGGGAAGCCCATCTTGCTGTGGTGGTTCCAGGGGTCCTGGTGGTGTCTGATCTAGTTCCTCAGAGGGAGGAAGACAGATGAGGGTGTGGGCCCTGGAGAGGAGTCAGAGAAGAAGACGGGTGCAGGCAAGGAGCCCCACCCTCAGGGAAGAGAACTAGGATGGGCCCCGTACCCCGTGCCTACTTGCACACCTGCCTTCTTCTCCCCACCCGGTGGGTGTACTTAGAGACCCTCACTTTTGGTTATAAGTAATAGAAACCTTAGAAAAAGGTAATTTTTCTTGATCCAATGCACTTCAACAGAACTAGGTCTGGCTTCAAGTGGAACTTGATTGAGGGTTCAAAAATATATCCCAGAACTTTCTTTCTCTTGACTTCTTGGTTCTGCCTCTTAGTGTAGGCTTTACTCTTACAAGACTTCTCCCCACTCCTGGTTCACTGTTCTCCCAGAAACTTCTGGGGCCACATTAAAGTCTTGCAGGAAAGAAAGAGATTCTTTATCCCTGACTCAGAAGCTCTGAGACTCATTGTTTGGACTGCCTTGGTCACATGCCCCTTCCTCAGCCACAGTGGTGGAACATGGGATACATTGATTGGAGGAGTGAGGTCACATGACCTACACTCCAGAATAAATAGGAGGATGTGTTAACTTCCCCAGGACCTGGTCTTTCAATGGAAGTCAAGCACACAAGGAATAAGGATGCTCTGAGGGTCACCAACACATGATCCCTCCCCTCTACTGATGCTGTAGTAAGGAGCTTTTTATGCTTTAAGGATGGTAGTGGCTCATGGGCTTTATTGGCAGCAGATGTAATTTTCCCTTTGGTTGTTCACTTGCTAGACTTATGTTTTTTAAAACTTAAAAGTTTATGTTTCACCACAAACATTTTGAAACACACACACACACACAGAAGCAGAGAGAGGTAATAAACTCCCCCCTCATTCCCACCTTCCTGCTTCAACCACTGTGATGTGATGATTCTTGGCTTTCAAAAGTTTCAGGCATGTACATAGTTTTTCTCTTGTGGTTCCTCCCACTGTTTGAGTTTACAAAGAACTCAGATAAGCATTCAGCTGTTTTTTTCCTTCTTGTTTTGATTTTTGATACAATGCTACGAGGGAGGCTCCAACAGGATTTTCTCCCAAGGATCTGATAACCTCTGTTTATTGAATGATCATGCAGTTCTCACAGGCTTGTGAAGCATCCTTGATTTGATATTAAGTTCTTGCAGTGCCTGTGCCAGCTCTGGCTACATATTCTGCTTTATTGACCTTCGTGTTCTTGCTCCACCGCTGCTGTCTCATTTCTGTAGATTCGTACAGTTTTCACCACGAATAAACTTAGTTCTCCATCACTATGTCTCTTTGTTCAACATTTCCTAGTATACCTTTTTTTTCTGGTCTTTTTGAGACAAGGTCTTGCTATGCAGTTCAGGCTGGCCTTGAGCTCACTTTGTAGCCCAGGCTGGCCTCGAACTTGTAATGATCCTCCTGCCTCAGCCTCCCGAGTGCTGGGATTACAGGCATGAGCTTCCAGGCCTGGCTTCCTTGTCTACCTTTATTCACTCTTCATATAACTGTTAGAATCCTCTTGCCATGTTCCAAAGAAATTCCCTTAGGATTTTGATTAAAATTGGTACAAGTCATGTACTGAGTTGGAAAAAAAATGAACATTTCCTCCACAGACCTAGAAATACGGCCTGAATCCCATGATTCCAGCCTTGCAGGTCCTCCTGTACTAATGGATAGTGCTGTTATCTCTTGGTAGGTCATTTCTGGGTTGTTTGTACATTTTGCTGTGCTTGTGGATAAGAGAGTTAAAACTTCGCATTTTATCTTCTTTATTCATGCTCTCAGCTTTTTTATTTTTCTCAACTCCAGATGGCTCTGAGAGTGCCACACTCTGGGTGCTACGAGGAACCCACACCTTCAGTTTGTCAGGCTTTACATTTGCTCTGAGGTGGAGTCCTTGAGTGCTTTGCTGCGGAGGAAAGAGCATGAGATTTACATCAGGACAGCCTGCTCCTGTTCCTCCCCTGCTCCCGGCTGGGTGTCCTCGGCAAGTTACTTTGTGTTGTAGGAACTCTTGAAAAGGGATGTGGATTGATGTCTTCACTTTTCTTTTTCTTTTTGGATTTCTTCCGGTACTGGGAATTGAACTCATGACCTTGTGCTTGCCAGGCGGGCGCTGTGTCACTGAGCTAAACCCCCAGCCCCGATGCCTTCACTTTTCACTGACTTTCGTATGCGGTGTTCATTTCTAGACTCCCTCTTCTTCTCCTGGAGGGAGAATCCAAACCCTTTGGGAGCAGGGATTTCCTCCTCCATGGTTGGGTGTGGGGAACAGAATCGTATCCCAGTGGAGGTTCATCAGTACTGGTAGCTGGATTAGCCAATGGGTGCCTTTTTATTTCATTTAAAATAGACTATATGAAATAATCTAGAGTCCTCACCCAGATTATAGTTTTTTTTTTTTTTTAAATTTGAAGTACAGACACTAGGTAACAGGATTAAAGTAGTGGAGTTGTATTGAGTTCTTAGCATGTGCCAGGGTCTGGGTGGTCACATTCCAGGCATTACCACATCAGAGCCCACGATTTTCTCATGAGAAATGAGGGACCTCTTCCTCGCTTAAAGATGCTAAGGAACTAAGACCACACAGTGCAGGTGTGGCGCGGCTGCAATTCTAACCTCAGGGCCCCATCTTCTCTGCAATAATCAAGTGTGCTAATAATGCCCCAGGCCAAGGAGGTCGCCAGAAACACAAGTCCATCCCCTCCTTTCCTGTTGTGGTCCAGGACCTGCGTTGGCAAAGCAGTCAAGTTGGAAAGCACAGCTGCTCTGGGCTGCTTCTCCTCATCCTTCCATTTCCAGCACCCTCCGAGCAGGACTGTCATCCACTGCGTCTTACTTTGATGTTAAGCTCTTACCCAGAGTCTCTGCCACCGCCACCTGCTGCTCTCCTGATGGAGCAATGGGTTGGCCGGGCCCTGGAGGACTTCCGGGTGGTGGGGCGGGTACAGAGTGTGAAGGAGGCATGGAGGAGAACTGAGGCACAGGATCCAAAGCCCGACACGGTGGTGATGGGGAATGAGCTCTGGAAGTGGAGCAGGGGCATCCAGCACCTGGTGCAGTTCTCACTACTTTCTGTGCCTCTGTTTCTCCAGCACAAAAACAGAGGCTGGACACCCCTGGCAGGCAGGAGTGGTGACAGAACGGGGTGGTGGCACTCATTCTACAGGGGGCCAGCATGGGCATGCGTTGGGTAGGATCTTTTTTGTTCTTTGCACTAAAGCAACTAGAGGAAGGAGATAAGAAGGAGGCAGCAGGCTACACCCAAGCCATCATACTGACTTCTGGTGGCTGGAAGCACCAGGAACCATCGCTACTGCAATGGACCGCAGGTTGATCCTCTCTTTCTAGGGAGAGAGAGGGAGGGAAAGAGAGAAGGAGAGGGAAGGAGAGAAGGAGAAAGAGAATATGGGGGTACAGTATACAATCCTTCCTCAGGATCCATGGGTTTTGCATCCAAAGATCCAACCAACCTTGGATCAAAGACATTTGAAAAAAAATTGCATCTGTCCTGAACACACACAGACATTTTCTTGTCGCTATTCCCTAAACAATGTTGTATAGCAACTCTTTATACAACATTTGCATTGCATCAGGTATTGAGCAGTTTAGAGAGATTTAGAGTGCACAGGAGGATTTGTCCCTGTTAAATGTAAATGCTACCCGGTTTTATACAAGGGACGCAAGCTCCTGTGGGCTCTTGTGTTCTGGGGCAGGGGGTCATGGAGCCAACCTTCCCTGGATACCCAGAGGTGACTACACAGCTGGGTGTGTGAATGCATGTGACTATGTGCTCACCAAGAATGCCTGGATGGATGTGTATGTGTGTAAGAAAATAGGAATGTACCAGTATGTTGGATTGCTTGCGTATATTTGTGTAGCGGTGTGCATTTGTGCATGGGCACATATGGGTGTATGTGGTTATGGTATTGCACAAATATGTGCATAAGCATGTGTTTGGGGCTCTATAAAGAGCGCCTGTGTTGATGTAAGCGTGTGTGCGTGGGGCTGTGCCCGTGCGCGCGAAGATGTGAGTGTGAGTGTGTGTGGGGAGGGCCTCGTCGTCGGTGGAGCTGGGGGCCTTTCTTTGGCTCCCGCCAGATGGCCCAGTAAATGAGGCCCCTCTGCCACCTGCCTGTCGCCCTCCCTGGGGCCTGCTTCCTCCCTCCAGTCCTGCTGGCGCCGCGCTGCTTCCGCCCATCGTTGCCTCCCTGACATTTGCTCCCCTTGGCTGCTGTGTGGGAAGGTGGCTTGGAAAGAGCTGGCAGATGAGGGAGGCCTGGTCTGCGCCACTGTGGCAGATCCAAGAGGCAGGCAGGGCTCTCTGGGTGGTGCATGTGTGCGCATGCGTGTGCGCGTGCGCTGGGGTGTGTGTGTGTGTGTGTGTATGTGTGTGTGTGCGTGAGCGCGCACAAGCGGGGGCTCATGTCGTTACCAGGCAGGCAGGCAGGCAGGCAGGCAGGCAGGAGGCCCAGCCCTGCAGCCCTCTGCAGCTCCTGGGCTCCATCCGCAGAGTGGGCAGGCAGCCCAGTGTAGCAGGGCCTGCACTTTGCAGACAGAAATGCCAGATGGTAGGGATTTGGGGCGGAGCAGGGCTCCATGGCCAGGCTGCCAAGGGCAGGGAGGTTTCCAGGGCTTGGGAGAAGGGGCCTGGGAGCGCACATGTGCTGCTGTGGGTTTTTTTTTTTCCCCAGGGGCGATGTCATATTTTTGCATATTTCAGGATGTATTTCCCTTTGAACTTCTATCAGCTTGTTAAAAAAAAAAAAAAACTGGTCGTAACGCTTTAGAGATTTTGATATCAGAAGAGTAAATGTTCCTGCAAGGAAGATAAAACCTTTTTTGAAAACTAGAAAATATTTATCGACGAGTTATAGCACTAGCACCAGATAAAGACAGACATTTCAGCTGCATGTCTGGCTTGCCCGCCAGCCGCAAGGGCGCGGTCAGAGGCTGCTTCTTAGGGTCGGCTTCCACCTCCTGCAGTCTGAACTTTCTTTCCCTTTCAGTACGCCACCCTGGAGGGAGTTTTCCTGCCCGATCCGATCCAGTCCTTGGGATTGCCTCAAGCTACTGGTGGGCGCGAGGCTCTCCCAGGTGCCAGGGGCAGGTGGCAGGCCCCACCAGCTGAGCGTCCGCCAGTGCCTTTGCCCCCACCGATGTCCGCGTGGGATGAGCACAGCTTTGGATAGAAACCAAAGGCGTTTTCTTTCCTTACTGGCAAAAGGAAACAAGGAGAGAGGCTGATTTTCTGTGAGCGATGTGTTTGCAGGCTGACGTCTGCTTGGGAGGGTAAGTGCCCATCAGGGCCTTGGAAACAAAGGTTGGAAGCAAGCGCTGCCCTGGAAACAGGTGGTCCTCTGCGCGGCTTCCGAGGAGCAGCCGTTCCCCACCTCCGGTTCCACTCCCTGCACGCGGGGCAGCGCCGCGGTCCCTGGGCCGCGGAGCCCTCCACAGCTTCCGGCTGAATAAAGTTCAAATTCCTCAGCATACAGTCCAGGCTGTGAACGTTATCCACCTCCCTGCCGCTCCTCCTTTTCGTTGGCTCATCTATCACTATAACCTTTCTAACACGCTCCAGGCTCTAAATGCCATTTACTTTTTTTTTTTTAAAGCAGAAAATATTTATTGACAAGCTATAACAGCAGCACCAAATAAAGGCAGGGAATTAGATGGGCCATCACTCATGCCATGTCCTCTGCAGAGGACGTCTTTCTTCCTCCTCTTCCTGCCCCAATCCTCTCCGCCTTCTGGCTCAGCTAAAATGTCTCCTCCTTTTTTGCTTTAGGCTCCTCCTTTGCATTCTGCACTGAAAGAGTCCTGCTTGCTTCTTAGCCTACATGGCTGCTTTCTGTCCTGAGGTCAGAGGGACCAGATTGGATTTCTGTCAGTTAGCGTGGCTTCTAGCACAAGTCCTGGCATATGGGAGGTGGGTGCTCTGTTTTTTGAGTGAATAAATGAAAACTCAACTACCGTACTAGCTTTCTTTTGGACCTTGTACCACTGGGCAGACATATGATTCTCAGCATGGAAATAAGCACCAATCTGCTTGAATGATTGTTTTCGTCCCTCTCACTATCATTATTGGGTATGTGTGAGTGTGTGTGTGTGTGTGTGGATATGTGTACATGCATGTGCGATAATGCTTTCCTGGGTGTCCAGTGAGCACAGAGTCTGCAGTAAAAAGTGCAGAGATAAGTTGCACCCAGGAAATAAGAGCTGTTGAGTCTGAAGATTATAACTATCCATCTCTCTATTAATCAGCTTTCCCATTGTTGGGACCAGACACCTGGCATCCACAAGTTAAAAGAGGAGGGTTTTAAATTTGGCTCATGGTCAGCTGGCTCCAGCTCAGGAACATCATGGTGGAAGGGTATGGGCGGGGGAAGCCACTCACTGCATGGCTGCCAGGAAGCAGGACACAGGGGACAAATGTCATTGAGAGATCTTCCCTTCAAAGACACGCTTCAGCGACCTACCTCTAACTGGACCCCATCTCTAAAGCACGTTCAGCTATGAACATCCACGGACCAACCCATTGGTGAGTACAGCACCCCCATGATCAGTGACCTCTCCAGGGCTCTCTTAATCCAGGTAAGTTGGAGATTCAGATGGCACAATCCCCTGCACAGATCCATCTTCTGCCCTTTCCACCTGAATTTGACCTTCCTCAGCACCTTCTTACATGTGGTATTTCCCCCAGCTTCATTTTTTCCCACTCCTCTTTCACTTTGCAGCACTATTTTAGTCAAATGTGTTTCTGCCCCAGTGGGCACAATAGGCAGGCAACCATGCTGGACCAAGGGCATAACCTGTCAGGTGCGGAGGACAGAGGATGGAGGAGCAGGATGCTTCCAGCTGGCAACTCACATCCTACAGGAAAGCTGTGGAATGGATGCTGAGAGCTTTCTAATCCATCAGTAGTGGAAGAAACAGATTAGCTACCAAAGCACAAGGGAGAGATACCTTTACATCAGAGAACTCCTACTCATCCTTTAAGGCCCAGCTCAGATACTCCCTATCTGTAAAGACTTCTTTGCTTTCCCTGAGAGCAAGTCAGGGAGGGGCTTTAAATGAAGTGAAGGAACAGAGTCTGAGAGAGCCTCGTGCATCTGGGGCATGGGGAGTGACTAGATGTGGTTGGAGGATATATTTGGTGTATGTGTGTGTGTGCATGAGTGTGCATGCGTGCACATGTGTGTGTAGTGGAGACAGCAGGTGATGAAGAGGAGCTCCTGTCATGAAGAACATTGGCTATGGCACTGAAGGCCTTGAATTTAACCCTCCATAATGCAAGGGGAGCCTCTGCAGGGCTGTGCATAGATCTGCATTCAGAGAGACTCCTTGGTGTCCATGGGAGGACTGGGCTGAGCAGAGAAGAAGGGCAATGCTCATAGGGAGACATTTTTGGGAGGTGAAGTTAGCAGAACCTGTGGCCATTTGGCTGTGTGGGAAGAGCAGTGGCTATGTGCAGGTGGAAGACACAGCAACCTGATGGCCTGTGGCTCACATATGTGGAGCACAGGTGGCTGCAAGCAGTGGTTCAGCTACAGAATAGTGGCAGAGTTTCTTTTATGATGTTCTTTATGCTCTCTCAATGTTGTCACGATATGGCTGCTGGGGCTCCAGATAGTTCATCTACATCCCAGGTGGTACAAAGAAGAAGGCAGTGTCAGGCCCATCAATATCTTGAATTGGAAGGATGAAATAAATGGTCAGAATTATTTTTAGCCGACTTCTGCTTGGGCCTCGTTGGCCCAGTCTGGGTTCCACTGCTTCCCCTAGCTGCAAGGGAGGCAAGGAACAAGGGGAATAGAATTATCACAATTGGCTCAGACCAGTAGCAAACCAGGATTTCAGGTCGGGCGCATTGCCATGCTGAACCAGACCAGGGCTGTGTTAGCCCAGAGGATGAGGGAATGGCTGTGATGGTGGGGGGATAGGTACTGAGAAGGTCCCCAACTGTGACGGCCACACACAGCAAGAGCACAGGTCAAGGATGACTCCAGACTTTGGCCCTGTGATCTGGGGGTCATGCTAAGTCCCACCATTGGGGACCTAGATGGATACGGGCAGTGACTTTCATCTTCCACACTCAAGTCAAATATTACCTTGACTCACTCTGCCTGTTAAGCTCTGGATAAGATTTCCTTGAGGCCAGAGTTCTTTGGACCCTGATTGCATTTGTTTAAAACAAATGTGACCCTCACAGTTTCCAGAACTTCTGAGTGGCTCTCAGTTATCTCAGCTCCGAGCCTCTGCTGAGTTAGTTCAGTTGGGTTAGGGGGTCCCTCATGTGGGCAGCCAAATGTTGAATGCAGCTCCTTTTTCACTATTTCTCCTTTACGCGCGCGCACACACACACACACGCACACACACACACACACCCCATTTTCTCAAGGGCGTAGATGTCCTCACTGAAGGATTGTGAAGGAGTGACTTATATTGTAAAAACATGAATACCCTAAAACTTAACATTAGACACCCCTCTCTCCTTCCTTTTTCTTTCCTTCCTCCCTCCCTCCTTCTTTCCTTCCTAACTTCCTTCCTTCTCTTCGTGTTCCTTGACTACCTCCATGAGCCTTTCACAGTGTTACTTGGTTCTCTCTCTCTGTTTCTCTGTCATTAACTCCCTCCCTCCCCGTCCTCTCTGTGCCTCGGGAAGAGCACCCGCTGTGTCTCCAGCCAGTGGTCCCTGTGCTGTGCCCATGTGGCCTTTGTGGGGTGCGTCTGTGCCACTTTGCTGTCAGCCACTTTGAGCACAGCCTGGCTGTTCTGGCTTGGGTCTAGATGCTCCCCCAAAGCCTCATGTGGGGATAGGTGGGGCTTTTCAGAGGTGGTAGGATCTGCGGTGTGTGAATATGGATCAAGAGTGTGCGATAATTAAATGGGTTTAGCATCATTCTGGGTGTGGATAATGGAAGCCCCACCATGGGTGTGGGTGGCACCAACCATGAGGCTTGTAACCTGGATGGGACACAAAGGGACAGAAAGAAGGCAGGCTCAGGGCTTGCTGCCTCCTACTTGCCCTGCCGCGCTTCTCTTCTGCCATGCCACCCTGCCTTGGAGCCAGCCGACTATGTACTGAAACCTCTACAGACTGAGCTCAAATAAACTTTTCCTCTCTTAAGTCGTAGGAGCTGGGTATTTTGTCTCATCAGTGAGAGTAACTAAGATACTAACCTAGCTCTGGGCTCTGCCCGGGGCCCCACTGCACACCTAGAGTGGCTTCTGCAGTGCCTGCTGTGTGCCCTGCTCAGGGCTGTGCCTGCGGCCCTGTCTGCCTTTGGGGCAGGAGTCTCCTGTGTCTTGTGGAGTACGATGCATAGAGTTTGGGGCGGCCTCAGGAGTCACACCCATTCCCTTCCTCTCAGCAGGTTCCTCAGAGGAGAAACCACACCCCTCCCACCAGGTCACTTGCTCGGGGCTGTCCAATTACAAGTGGCAGGGAGAGAGCTTGCTTCTCATAGGGGCATGGGGTGGGCACAGGGAGTGACACAAATCTTCCTACAGAAAATAAAGAGGTCAAATGACATCAACTCATCCACGCAATTCCTTCGCCTTCAAAGCATGGCTTGGGACGGCCTCTTCACTGAGACTGGACGCTTTGCTGATCCCAGCCTTCTCAGTCGACAGTGCAAAGGGGACAGGAGTGGTGATATCCAGGTCTTATGCGTGGACAGACATCTGCAAACCTTCTGCTCCTGCTTATGCAGAGGTCAGAGGAGGAGACAAGCATAGGCCAGGAGGAGCTGAGGATGCTCAGGTCCTGATAGCAGTGGAGGCAGGAAGAGGGTGTGTGCCCTTTGCTAGAAATACTACCTGTCACTGTAATATCAGAAAATGCTGGGGACAGGAATCTGGGAGTGAGTCTAGTTCCTCCACTCTCTGCAGGGTCATATAAGCAGAGCCCTTCTCTTTAACTTGGAATTAAATTAATGAATTAACTGATTGATTTTTGATTTTTGAGACAAGGTCTCACTCCATAGTTCAGGCTGGTCTTGAACTCATTATGTAGCCCAGTCTGGCCTTGAACTTACATGATCCTCCTGCCTTAGCCTCCTGAGTGCTGGGATTACAGGCTTGAGCCACCACACCCAGTGACAGCCATGATTTCTACAAAACGATTTCATGGACATCAGAGCTTAGCAAAGTGCCTGAGCATGGTAAGAATTCAATCAATTTAGCTGTCACCATATCCTTGTCACTGATGACAGTGTTTCTGAGGACTCACTGTGGCAGGCATGATGCCTTGTATTCTAATAATAATGAACACGTTTTGGTAATCACTGTACAAGGAAAGAGCTGTGATCAGCCTTATTTTACAGAGATTGGAGTTGCAGAGACGTTTGGAAGCTTGCTCAAGGACACACAAGCTAGGACTGAGTGGTGGAGGCACCATTTGATCCCAGGCACGCAGGCTTTTACCTACCTCTTCTCAGGTCAGAATTATTATTTAGAATCATCAAGAAGTCCAATAGTAACAAATGCTGGTGAGGCAATGGGGGAAGAGGAGCCCTTCTTCATTGCTGGTGGGAATGCAAACTAAAACAACCACCATAGAAATCAGGACGGAGGTGCCTCAGAAAACTAAAACCAGAAATTCCATTTGACTCAACTGTTCCTCTTCCAAGCAGCTCCCCGAAAGGGTTCGTGACATCATCTTACAGAGAGGCAGGCATGAGCATGTATATAGCAGGCAATTCATAATAGCTTAATCTTGGAAGTGGCCTGTATGTCCATTACTTATTCACAATGGAGTACTGCTCTGCCATAAAGAAGGATAAACATGAGTCATTTGGAGGAAAATGGATGCACCTCCAGATCATAATGTTAAGTGGAATAAATCAGACACACAAGCTTAACTAGTACATGCTCTCGCTTATATAAGAAATTCTAAGCATGAATAAAAGCAAGATAAAAGATAGATAATAGGACAGAAGGAGGTAGATCTTTTGCAAATGGGAAGGGGAAAGGGATAAAAGTGGGGAGGCAGAGAAAAGGGATGGGAAAAGAATCCAGTTGTGTTATGCACAGGTACCAACTCCCCACGAGGAATGTAAACATTCCGTACTGCACACAGGTACTAATAAAAATAAAAATCAAAGGAAACACCCGGCTGCAGGCCCATTGGAGCACAGGAGGACAGGGGTGAGTGCAGGAAGCACTCCGGGGGCCTTTCTCTGTTTTCTGCCAACATCAGAAGCCCAGGAGGAGACGGCGAGCCTTGGGAGCTACGGGGTTTCCTGTGTGGCTGCGAGGTCAGGACAAAAGGTCTGAGGTGGGGACAGGTCTCTGACGTGGGGCTAGAGGCAGCAGAGATGCACGGGGCAGCTCCAAGATCTGTGAGGCTCCAGAGCCCAGCTTTTGGGAGGTGGTGAGCGGAAGTGACGCTTTGGTCACTCCGAGGATAAGACTTCTGACCTCCTGGCTGCCCAGTGCTTGGAGGGCTCCTAGGGCGAGGTTTCCATGGGCTCTCCTGGGGATCGTGAGTCTTGGGAGCGGATGTTCTGCAAGAGTTTCATGATCAAAGAAACCTGCAGCCCTGTCCTATCATGGCAGGTGCTGCCAGGCCCTGCCTGTGTCTCCAGGGCCTACCGTGCTAGTGCACTGGGCTCCTCTGTCAATGCCAGGAGCTGCCTCTCAGCCCGGGGCCTTCTGCAGATGCTTGGGGAACAAAGGGGAAATGCTCCATGCATTGTTCCCCTCCACCCTGCAGAGCAGCCTTCCACCACGACCGGCAGGTGTGGGTGGACACGAGCCCGGCTCTCTCCTTCTGTGGCCTGCGTTCCCACCACTGCCCAGGGATCCTGGCAGGGGATGAAGGCCCAGCTGCCAACAGACATAGCTGGCTTGACAACTCTTTCTCTGGGGCTGCTTTCTCTTCCCTGTCTCTCTTCTCCTTTTCCTTACCAAAGTTTCCCGGGGTCACCTTGCAGATAAACTCCTCGCACTCAAATCCCTGGATCACAGCCTGTTTCAGGAGGAATCCAGGGCCCTATGGCTCCTTTCAGAGATTCCTGCAGCACAGGGAAGCCCTTGAGGTTTGAGGAGGCTGTGGGCAGAGGCTCTTCGTTTGTACTGCTATCACAGGATGCCATAGACCGGGTGGCTCAAAGGGCAGAGATTTATTTCTGGAAGTGTGAGGTGAGGATGCCGACACCATTGGGTGGGTTTGGGAGTACTTCTCCTTCCTGGCTCATGCGTGGCCATCTCTTTCCTGCGCCCTCGTGTGGCAGAGGGCAGAGAGGATATGGAAGCAACTGCTCTCTTACTTTTTCTTCAGAGGATGCTGATTCCACCGTGGAGCACTATCTCTGTGACCTAATCACAGCCCAAGGCCCCATCCCTAAACACCATCGCCCTGGGATCCAAGAGTTCACCACATGTGCTTTTGAGGGGGCACAGCATTCAGCCCACAGCACGAGGAGACCTGTTCGTCTTTAACAAAGGGTACCCCAAACTCAGCTGCACCCACAGCACAGGCAACCAGGCTCTCCCTCCATCCTGTAGGCCAGGCTGGGGTTAGCTGAGGCTCAAAGCGGGGAGCCAGGAGCTGAGCCTGGTGTTGGACTCGTGACCCCTTCATTCCTGATAGAGGGACATTTTCTAGCCACGTTGCTCCTCATTCTTTTCACCTGCAAACTGCAGAAAATACCATCGACTCCAGCAGAGATGAAGCTGTGCCAGTGAAAATCCCGGGTAGAGGAAGAGGATTCACAAATAAGTGGGCAGGTCTGCCCGGAGGGTGGATGTGGCGGGCGCACTCCCTTTCTTGGGTCTGAGTCCTTAGTGCAGGGGACAGGAATATCTTCAGTCTACCAAATTTCCCCAAAGCAGATTTCCTCGTCTTCACCCCATCAACCCCAGGGTGAGCTGAAAGATTAGCCTAGAGGAAAGTTGGAAGCGGCATGCGGAGGGCCGCATCCATCTCGGAACGCACTGATCTCATTTCCATGGCCACCGGAGACAGCCGGGGAAGATAACCAGATGTTCCTGCATCCCTCCTCGCTCCCGCTCGCTCGCTCACTCCATCTTTTTTTGTAAATTGAATTTAAAGGGCCTGTTTCTTAGCAACAGCAGCAATCAGTGGTTACAGAGTCCTTCTTGGCCATTTCAGGGCCCAGAGTTTCCATAAACAGATGAACCTCTCGGAACCAGTGGGGATAGGGACAGACAGCAGGGCCAAGTGACAGTCAGCAATGCAGGGCTGTCTTTTGAGGGGAGAGTGAGCGCAGGAGGGTCACTGGGGCCCCCCTGGCTCCTGGGCACATGCAGCATGTGATACTACAGAGCAAGGAGCAGAAGTCCCGGCATTGTCCCAGGAAAGCCCTTGTCCTAGGCGGTGTGAAAAGGACCCTTGCTGAAATCCCAGGAAGCTCAGGTCTGCCCCAGGAACACTGTGGTGTGACCTCCAGCAAGTCCTGATCTTTTCTGAGCCTTAGCTTCTGCACAGTCAGATAGGTGGGGACACTGCCTGGCCAAGCTAGGAAGCAGAAGAAGTCAGTGTGTGGAAACTCTTCAAAAAATGCCCACGAATGGTGACTATGTCACTGGGAGGACTCCTTTTTTCTCAGGCCTGAAATGCTTCCTCTTCCCTCCCCTGGAGAGAGCAAAGGCCCAGGTGCATTTTCTCCCTGGCTTTACATCTGCCTGGAGGATGTGGACGAAAGTTAGAGGGAGGAGAGTCTTGCATGGCCTTTCGCTTGAATATCCACTACTGCTCAGATCCTTGACTGCTGAGGTTGAAAACTGACAGCCCACAGGCCGGACACAGCTCTCATGGAGCTTTGTACTTTGCTGAACTAGTTGCTAGCAGTTACAAATTGGAGGACTTTACATAAAGCCGTAATTTCCAGTTCCTTTGAATAATCAGAAGGAGCCATCTGCATACTACTCTTCTAGAGCTAAACAGAGGTGTTCCATTTGGATGGGACATGCACTTTGTCACAGTCCCCACCATGCCCAGCTGTCTTCCAACTGTGGCCTCTTTGCTCATTTCATATCTATCTGGTCCTCATAAGCACTGGAGTCTGAGATCCTTGCTTGGCCAGCACCTTGGACATCTGCAAAATGAGAATGCTAATCAAGCCTACCCCAAAGCATTGTTATTAAAGATGAAATAGCCATGCTGTAAAATGCCTAGCACATGGAAGGCATTCAGACATTGGTTTCCACCTCCCTTTTTAAACTTTTATGATTTTGTGTCATTTGACTCTTTCAGAGAGTGCAAGCATGAATTCCTTTATGCAAGCATGAATTCCTGCTGCCATTCCATCATTCTTTTAGGTAGACTTGTGCCAGGGTTTGTCTTCAAAAGGAGCAAGCTCAAGCCTTGGGTTGACTGTTTTTAAGGAGGTGACCTTAGCCAAGCCTTTTTGATTTCTCAGCTGTCCCCGTTCCATTCACGGATGCAGAGACTTATTCCTGTGCTGGCATCACGTGTCTGCATGACCATGTTTCAAGGATGCATAAGCCTTAGCTGGGAGAAATCTTGGACTTGTTTCCTGAAAGCAGAGCCAGGGATTTGGGTGCATGTGCTCTACTGAGAGAGTGCTCTCAAGGAAAATCCTTCAGGAGAGGGGACAAAGTTGATGTGAAGTCTTGTCAAGGTCTGATCTGTGTCCGGTGATGGGGCCCTGAGTGGTAAATCACAGTGTGAACCCCTTTCTTCCCCAGGCTGGAGGTGTGTCCTTGTGTAGTCCTGTGTCAGCCAGGCACTGCTGGGGACACCCTCTCTGCGAGGGGTTGTGCTGCGTCTCAGAGAAGCAATGTCCACTGACCGAGGAGGTTCCCTTGAGAAGGGATGGCTCTGAGCTGAATAGCTGATACTCTCAGCAGTGGAGCCGTGCATGCTGTGTCCCAGTGAAAGGGGATCTGTGGGTCACCAACAACGCCCACCACTTGCATTCTCAGGTCTTCTTGCTTCTAACATTCAGCTCACCCCACCTGGGCCCAGCGCCTCAAGAATGCTATGGTCTCAAATTCCAAGGAACTGCGTTAGAGGAGGGTTGGTAGAGTGAACTACAGTTCTTAATGCTGTAGTTGCTCTCAAGGTCAAATTGATCATCACTGTCTTCCTCCTCTACTGCCTGCTTCAGATTTTTCTTATCCCTGGCTAGAACTTCTGCTGTCAGGGTGGCCTCCCTGGTGGCGAACCCAGCTACTTACCCATGAGAGGTATGAGAGGCTGGTTTCCACACCTTTGTCAGGCTGTGAGTGATTTGCAATAGGTAATACCTGGCACGGGAACTCCAAGGGACACCCTAGTGGATCACTTGAATCCAAAGACATTTCTCTATGCTCCTCTTTGTGTGGCAGCAAGCCACACCTCCTTAGGATGATCAGGACAAGGACACCTGACAATGGGGTAACCCTGCCTCTGGCTACCGTTCTACTGACCAAGAAGCAATGACTGCAGTTAGGTTAACCTATGTGAGGGTCCATGCCATTGAGTTCATGCGTAACTGATGGTGGGTTTGTGCCACAATGGTTGGTTCTGCCTCTGAGCCCACCGGGCAAACCAACAGTGGGCAAGAATTGAGGCTGGTCAACTTTGCCCTGTGGGTGCTCACTGGCGTGTATTAGTGTATGACACGAAGGTCAAACTACTTCCTAACATCATTCATGCCCCGCTACCCCAGCTTCCTTGTCCCTGACTTTCAATCTTGTTCCTCCCAGGCTCCTGCCTTACGAGTTATGCTATTTGCTGGTCCAAGCCAGTCATTCTGGGTCCCTACCTTAGGCACTTTTCTCTCCGAGTCTTTCTCTCTGATCTTTGGGAGGATTTCAGGGCCCCAAGTGTGGGGCTGTAGTGCAGCAATATTCACTTTCAGCTTGTGCCAACATGTGGGAACCAAATGTGTGCTTTTCCTTCTTCTAGCAGCTGCCTTTGAGGAGCCTCCATCAGACCGCAGAGTGAGCTGAGGGAGACAGGTTGACGTTAATGGGTCTGCAGTTTGGATTACCTGTTTGTTCAGTAACTCCTGCCCTCTACCCCTGTTGAACCTGATCCTGGATGTAGCACTTCCAACTTTTGATGGATGGCAAACCTTGTGACTTAGGGGGGCTGACACTCCCAGCTTCTGGTGGGCAGTTCTGGTCTCATAGCCACTTGGTGTCCTGTGGTCAAACATGTGTCTCTGCCAGGGTCTCCAGGGTCTCAGCCAGGAGTAGCACGCTAAGAGCTGTTTGGGAACGGTGATTGCTTCTCTGCTGCGTGGCCTGGCTTTTCTCCAGAACCCCACAGGTCTGCTTCTTTCTTAGTGGCAAGAGGTGCAAGGTACAAAAGCTTGTTCTTTATTTTGGAGAGGAGGTCTATGCATTGCTCAAGACCTTGAGGACAAGTTGAACATCCCTAATCCAAAAATCTGAAATCTGAAGTGTTTCAAAATCTGAAACTTCTTGAGCACTAACGTGATGTCACAAATATTGTACAAAACTACCTTCAGGCTGTATGTATAAAGTATAGGAGAGACATAAATAAACTGTGTGTTTAGATTTAGGTCCCATCTCTGTGATATCTCATTAGGTATATACAAATATTCCAGAATCTGAAATTCAAAACATTTCTGGCACCAAGTTGGACAAGAAATACCCAATGTACAGATGTATCTGGTTATGGAACTTGTGACCATCTACTTATTAAGTCTTGATTTATGCAGTGTCATCAATAAAGGGGGTCAAAGCAATGCTCTGTGGGAGGCCCAGGTGTCTGGGCCTTTTGAATAACCCATGAGTTAACCTTGAGTGTTAACACCCATGAGTGTTAACCAGGCCAGGAGGCAGGAGTGTGGATGACTACTGCTTCTCACCCATGTGCATTTGGGATGCTTTTTTCTGCTGGACGTGGAACTTCGGAAAGCATTTGCCAGAGCAGTTACTACACACCACTCACCCGCGGTTGTATAACTTTGCTCCAGGTGACCCCACACCTAGTTCTGAAGCTGCATTAACTGGTTAAGTTTGTGGTTCACTTTGATCTACCATGACAGGGATAGGCTAGTGTAATAAGTGACAGGGGCCATCTCCCTGTGTTTTTAATCTTTGAGTATGACTTCTGCTACTGTCCCAGGAAGGGATAGTTTTTGGTTTACAATCTTGGTCCAGGGATAGGGGGAGCCCCAGGCTTTCACTTACCTTCTGTTCTACACTACTGCTCCGGAAATCATCGTGAGGTCTGCCAACTGCTGACCCTGCATAATTCCAGCTATGCCTTCTGGAACTGGAATGCAAAGGACCAAGGGCTTGCAGCTCCTGGACTACGTTTCTTTTCTTTTGTTTTTTTTTTTTTTTTTGAAACAGGATCTCACTATGCAGTTCAGGTTGGCCTTGAGCTCCCTTTGTAGCCCAGGCTGGTCTTGAACTCGCAATGATCCTCCTGCCTCAGCCTCCTGAGAGCTGGGATTACAGATGTGCACCACCATGCCTGGCTACATTTCATTTTTTACCTGGTCTACTTTCCTCTATCATAGGGGGCTCTATGTTGGGTTTTGAGTCTCAATAAACCAGCAAATGCTTAGATGCAGTACCTAACTCCCCACAGAAGGTCAGGATTTCCTCAGGGCAGCTCCCCCTTGTTCTCAGTACATGCTCATAGGTCTACTGGGGGAGTGAGTGTTGTTTATATTGACTGTGGGTTTGCAGGGCTCTTTTCCAATCGATGGGGTCTGGTTTCTGAGGACTAGTTTAGATCAGGAAACTGGGCGAGGATTGTGCCTTTCCAGTGAGGATGAAATCCCAGCCTTCTGCCCATTCATCTTCCCAGTGGCTGCTTCTCTATACTGAGCAGTACCCTTGTTGGATCCTGGGAACCTCATGTTCTATTACCCATTTCCATAGATTAGAGGCCAGTGCATTTTTCATTAAAGGGCCAGTTAGGGAGCAATATTATAGGGTTTGCAGGTTCTACCCTTGGAATTCAAAAGCAGCCATAGATAGTGTGTTAACAAATGAGCCTGTCTATGTCCAATAAAACTTTATTTATAAACATGGGTGGTGAGCAGGATTTGGCCTGCTGCAGACCATAGTTGCTGCTATCTGCTAGAGATGTCTGGAGGGGGAACGGGTGCTGCTTCCTTTACCACCACTTCAACTTTGATGTGCACAGGGTTGGATCATCACACCCACTTTAGTTGAGAGCCATTTCCTGCCTCTGTGATTCCAGAGGGTCATCTTCCAGATTGTCACCAGGGAGCCCTATTAGCCAGCAGCACTCCTGCTCCCAGGTTCATCCACGGAGGACAGCCAGCACTGGTCCCTGAGCAGTGCTGGTGCTCTGCCTCCTTAGTCCCTTTTCCTTTGGAAGAGAGAGCATTCTCGGGGCTCTTCTGAGGACCTGAGTGTGCTGGTGTGATCTCAGCCTTCTGCCCATTCATTCTTCACCTCATTTTCGCTCTCTTTCATTTTAATAATTTATTGAGGCAAAATGCACACAGCACAACATCAAGCGTTCTAAAGCAAACAATTCAGTGGCATTTTAGTACATTCACAATGTTGTATAATCCCCACCTCTATCTAGTTGCAAAACATTTCCATCACTTCAGAGTAAAGCTTCCTTCCCTCAAGCACCTTCTCTCTCTGCATTCCAGCCCCCGGCAGCCAGCAGTCTGAAGAGTCTCTCTGGATTTATCCAGACATTTGTAAAAATGTAGACATTTTTACAAATGGATTTATATAATTCCACTTATTAGAATAGATATCACTTCCTGCATGAAACAGTATGCTTTTGAGTTTATCTATGTTATGCCATGTATCAGTATTTATTCCTTTTTATAAGTGAACAGTATTTCATTATCTGATTAATCTATCAATCAATCAATCATCTATCATCTATCCATTGCAATTTATGTATCTATTCATCCATTGGTAGACATTTGAGCAATTTCCATGTTTTGGTTATTTATTATGAATAGTGCTCTTTGAGCATTTTTACACAAATGATTGTATATCTATCTGTTTAAATTGTTTTGAGTACACATCTAGAAGTGGAATCATGAAGTCATATGGTAACCCTGTATTTAACTTTTTGACAAACTGTTTTCAACAATGGCAAAGAAAACACTTTACATCCCCACCAACAACATACACATTTTAAGTTTACCACCCTAGCAGGTGTGAAGTGATACCTTACTGTGGTTTATATATATATTCTAAATGACCAGTGATGCTGACCAGCCTTTCATGCGCTTGTTGGCTGTCGGTATATATTTTTTGGAGGAATATCTGTTCAAGTTGTTTGTGTTATGTTTAACACTAGGTAGAGCATGAGACAGAGGTAGATTAAAAACAAGCCTTTATTGCTGGCACGGGATGGTTGCAGGAGATTGCAAGCACCCTCAGAGGAGGGAGCTAGGGAATGGGGTTTTATTAGGTTAGACTAAGGGTGGAGTTAGTACGGGCAGGTGATGTGTCATGTCAGGAAAGGATTGAAGGGAGTATATTTTGGGACTAGAGGAAGAACATGGAAGTTAGGCTTGCAGGGACATGTTGTTTCTTGGGATCAAATGCCACATTGGATTGCCACCAGGGTGGCGCTGGCAGAGTTCTATACAGGCAGAAAACCACTGGTTTGCCCATTTTTTGACTGGGTTGCTTGTGTTGTCTGTTATTAAGTGCTCTTCCTATGTATTTTGGATACTAGACTCTTATAAGATATGTGGTTTGCAAACATTTTGTCCCATTCTTTGGGTTATCTTTCCACTTTCTTGATGTTTTTTTTGGTGGACAAAATATTTTAATTTTGATAAAGTCTAATTTATTTTTTCTTTTGTTTCTCAGGCTTTTGGTGTCATATCGAAGAATTCATTGCCCACAGCAAGGTGATGAAGATTTGCCCTATTTTTTTTTTTTTTTGGTCTTTTTGAGACAGGATTTCACTTGTAGTTCAGGCTGGCCTTAAACTCACTTTGTAGCCTAGGCTGACCTTGAACTCACAGTGATCCTCCTGCCTCAGTCTCCAGAGTGCTGGGATTACAGGTGTGCACCACCATGCCCCCCCTCCCCATGTTTTCTTTTAAGAGTTTTATGTTCCTAGCCCTTTTTCTTTTTGTAGCAGGAATTGAACTCATGACCTTGTGCTTGCCAGGCAGGCACTGTGCCACTGAGCTATATCCCAGGCCCATATTTCTAGCTCTAATATTTAAGTTGTTGATCCATGAGAGTTAATCCTTCCATGTGTATTATATGAAGTAGGGGCCCAACTTTATTCTTTCACATGTGGCTACCGAGTGGATCCAGCAGGATTTGTTGAGGAGATCATTCTTCCTTTCCTTGGCATTTTTTTGCAAATCAAGTGGATGTGTGACTTTACTTTTTGCACTCTCAGTTCTTTCCCATTCATCTGCATGTTTATGATGGTACTATACTGTTTTGATTACTATAGCTTTTGAGTAAATTTTAAAATTGGGAATTGTGAATCCTACAACTTTGCTCTCCTCTTCCTCCCATCCCCCTTCTCCTCTTTCCCCTCTTGCCTTCCCTTCCTCTCCTTCCTCTCCCTCTTTTTCCACCTCTTCCTTTTTTGTAGTACTGGGAATTGAACCCAGTGCCTTTGTGCTCAGCTACATTCTTAACCCTTATTTTGAGACAGAGTCTTGCTAAGTTGCTAAGTCAGCCAGGCTGGACTTGAAGTTAAGATCCTCCTGCTTCAGCCTCCCAGAGTGCTGGGAGTGCAGGCATGCACCACCACCCCAGGCTTAGCTTTGTTCTTTTTTAATGATGTTTTTATTACTTGGCACCTGACTGCTGTGGATTGAAAATGGTTCGTCCCCTCTGAAACTCATGTTGAAATTTGCAGTTATGCTAGTGTTGGGAAGTGGAATCTTTAAGAGGTAAAAAGTCATCAGGCGTAAAATGTCATAAAAATGATGAATGACTTTCTCACAGGACTGGATCAGTTATCTGATGAATGGACTCTTGTAAAGTGAGCTACCTTTCATGTTTTCCTCTCTCTCACATGTGTCTGCTTGTTCTTCCACTTTTCTGCCATGATCTTTTGCCCCACGAGGTCCTCACCAGAAACCTGGCAGATGTCATTCCCTGATCTTGGACTTCCTGCCCTCCAGAGCTCTGAGCCAAGATCAATCTCTATTTTATATAAATCACTCTGCCTCAGGTGTTCTGTTATAGCAACAGAAGATGTATTAATATGCCCTTGCCTTTCTGTATGAATTTGAAGATTGGATATTTCAAAGCTGTGGAGATTATAACACAGATTGCATAGAATCTCCATCTCTTTTGATTGTAGATGTGTAGCAATGTTCTTGTTGGCTCCTCTGACATCATGTTCTCATAGCTGGCTTTGTACCCCTGAGGTCAGCCTATGTTTTCTGTAAGGGCTAGAAAGTTGGCATGTCAGGATTTGAGGGCCATATCACTTGAAGTAACAGGATCTGGGGACTCCTTCCCTCAGTGTGCTGCAGTAGCTTCGAGCATCACCCAGGGAGAGAATCACCTCCTGGAGTGCTCAGTCCTGTAACAAGTGGTACCCGCACAGTAAGTCTCAGTGCCCCTTTCCGTTCTGCACACCCCTTGACCTTTGGTATCTCCTTTGCTATGTGCCCTCTTGGTTCCTGCTGGTTCTTTCCTGTGTATAATCTGTCTCCTCCCTTTGAATGTTGAGTACTTTTTCTGTGAAATAATGCTGTGATTTGATCCCAGGTTTGGCTCCAGGAGGGGAGGTGGGAACACATCATAAAGAGGCCCAATTTTGTGCTCTATGGCTTTTATCTCACTGGAGTGTCTGTGCAGATGTGATCAAGACCCAGGTGGTGGAAGAGGACATCTGTCATCCAACAAGAGGCAGGAGGCGTTTTTAACCAGTTGGGAGGATTGAGGATCCAGAGTTCAATTGCATGTGCGCTAAATATCTCCATCTCAAGTTTTCAGTCTCCCACTTCTTCCTATCAGGACCTTAACTTGGTGTATGAGACTGACCAGGGCTGAGAAGGTAACACTTTCTAAATTCTGCTACTCTTCCTGTTTTGTCCTGTGTCTGCTCCCAGCTCTGTCTGCCCTGTCTGACCACAGGAGTTGAGGGGTTCTTTCAATGCTATTGGGAAAGTTTTCTCCCTCTCACCATTGCTTTCAGTTGGTGGCTGACTGATGTCCCCAGCTTGTCATTTTCTCTTCAAAGCACCAAGTGTTCAGTGACAGCTACCCTACGCAACCTACAGCTACCCTTCTCACCAACACTTAGTATGACTAGTCTTTTAAAATTTAGCCACTTGAGTAAAAGATCTGGATATATTTTCAGGGTAGAACTTGTGGTATTTGTAGTAGGTTACCTCTGGCATATAAGAGAAAGAGAAGAATTAATTATCCAACAAATACTGAGTGCCTTCTGTATCCTGGCACTGTTCTAGGGGTGGAGAGGAGAGTACAGAGTAGAATGGAAGTGATCCTTTCTCCTCAGGGAGCTTACACTCTATACCTCCTTCACGGCCTGACTTGGGAAGACTGGATGGTCTAGGGCTCTGGCAGGAGTCAGATGAGGGGGTGATGGAGGGGGCAAGTAGAACTGATGGAGGTAGTGAAGAGCAACCGAGCAGAGGGTGAGGTTAGGCTCCAAGGTATAAGAATTAGAAAGGTGATGCCCAGACTTTATTATGTATTTGATTCCACACTGAGCAGCCTCAGATTCTCCTTCTGCAAAGCAGGAGTCATGGAAACTTTGGATAAACTGAGACGTCTTACCAGCCCTTAGCCTGGTCCAGACACTTTGGACCTTGCTCAAGTCCGTGACTTTGAACACGTGTACTAACTTGTCCCTTTAGAAAGGCCCAGAGAGCCCAGGTGTTCTGAGACCTCGCCCAGAGGCCAGGGCCTCCTCTCCACCCTTTCCCGCTGACTCCATGGGAAGACTCAGCCTGCCGGCCCTGAGCTGGCGAGGGGTGTGTGAGGCCTGTTGGCAGCTTTATTTTCGGAGCCACCCCCGGAAGATGGCTCAGACTCTCTGACTCTGTGGGGAGCTGAAGTCGGGCTATACTTAGGAGGCACAGCTGCGTCCCACTACCCCTCCTGCGTCACTGGGTTTCAGCCTTGTGGTGGTATTGGGAGGGAACACATCACTTTTGCCTACGCCGAGTTTTTTTTAATCTGTGGGTCCCCTCGGGAGCAGCAAGCCCTCCTGATTCTGGAGCTCTGTCTCACGTGCTCCGTGACGAGGCTACAGAAGGGCCACGACCTGCTGCTTGGTGTCAGTGGTGGTCTCTACCTCATCGCGATGCTCACAGCTGGGAGTGTGGCTCACACAGTGCCCCGTGCGTAACCATAGCAACCATGATGATCCACATTTGTTCAGCATGTTTTGTTTACTCGGTGCTTTTCCAACCATCACCTACTGCCATCTCCCAATCTTCATCACTGGCCCCATCTCCCCCGGGAGAGAAATGGAGGCTCTGAGAAGCCCAAGACTTGCTCACAGACCCCACACAAACCTGGGTTGTGGGGCACCAGGGTCAGGCTTCTTTCTGTGAGGTTGCTGTACTAATTTTGCCATCTTACAGTCTCTGTCTAGCTCACCCAGCTGTCCGCTTGCAGAAAGTCTGCTTCTCCTTTGAAGGTGATTCAGATGCCATCTTTTCTCTGGGGATCCTTCTCTGGTTTCTCCAGGTGAACTTGAACTCTTAGTCCTTGTACACTGCACAGCAGAATGTAAGAGGGCCGGAGCGTGGGTTAACATAGGATGTCTGAGTCACCCAGCCACAAAGCATCTCCTTTGCCAGAACCAGCCTGTGCCCGATAGCCACGTCATACTGCCTGTGGTGCATCACAGGCTTCTTCAGGCCAGGAATCATGGTCCGTCTTGTCTAGATTCCCCACATCTCCTGGTATAGACCACACAAGCACATAGTAGGGGCTTAAGAAGTTTTAGTTGGATGAATTCTAGCTAAATTCTGTTACCCAGTGGTCTGCAGAGCCTGGGCAGTGTTTGACATTGGACAGATCCATGAGCTCACATCCGGACTCTACATTTGTGAGCTGGATGATCTAGGCTGTTCTCATGATCAACTTGAGGCCTCAACTTGCCCATCTGGAATGTGGGAATAAAAATTTAGCCATGGACGTTGTTATTCTGGACACTGATTCTCTTGGAAGGACTGCAGATCAGTGGGTAGGTGACGTCAGCTGGCACCACAAGTAAGAAATGAATGGATGTTCACCATGCAACCGCCATGTGACATTCTTTCATTTATTCACTCCTCTTCTGACCTGTTTAGAGTTGGTGGGGCTCGCTGGGAGCCATGTAAGAGTCTGAGGATTCCCATGTCTTCCTTTTTCAGGGTCACAGCTGTTCTTTGGCTGTAGTGGGGACTTCTTTGTTTTCTGAATGGAGAAATCCATCATATTTCTCTTTGCCACCAGAGTTATAGAAAGACATAGGAGGGAGAGCCTTAGTGGCCCAGCAAGAGGTTCTGCCCCGGGAGGCTGCCACGGGGGCAGGGGATGGACAGTGAATGCTAGCTGGGCCAGGTCCCTGCAGGTGGAAGGCAGAGCAGGGACCTGATACAGGGCTCTGGCCAGGTTGGCTCTCTGCAGCTGGTCGGCCTAGAAGTCATGCATACCCAGTTGGCATGCAGCCAGAAACTGGTCCTGCCAGCCCATGGTGATGCAGTCTAGGGCTGACTCCGGAGCCCAGAAGTGACTGCAGTGGCACCAGCCAAACTTTTTTGCTCTGAGGAGGGCTTCGCCTCTCCTTCTGACAAGGGCTGGGCCACACTGCTCTGTGGCTGCAGGCACTGACACAGGCTGATTTCCCCAGAGGATGGTCTCCGGAAGACAGCAGCCTGGGTACACTCTAGGATACCGGTGGCGAACCTATGGCATGCGTTCTGCAGCTGGCTGTTTGTTAGCACTGAAAGCTCTGAACGGTTTGTCGTCAAAGCTCTACCGGGTAGGGAGGGAATGGGGAGCATCCCTGGTTAGCTCTGTGTCTTGGGACATGGCAGAGACAGTGCCAAGCTCCCCGGTCCCTCAGAAACTCTGCCTTCTCTGGCCCATGGACTGTGGGTAGAAATGCAGTGAGTCTCTCCTGGGGTGCAGCACGGAGAGCTGGGGTGTGGGCCTGCAGTTTCTCTCTGTGCTGCTATGGAGGTACATAGATGTGGGTTTCAGGAGGAGGTCGCTCTATCTGCCAGCGTCCTTGAGTGACTCTGCAGAGCAGGGCTCTGCTCAGACTGAGATGGCTGTATACCTGTGATCAGGAAATAAGCCACGTGGACTAGGCCAGAGACTCTGACAGTTTCAGCAGCAGAGGTAACTCTAAGCTGCCCAGAAAGGCTGAAGATAAGGGTGTGGGGAGACACCAATGCTTCACAGACCAGGCGTGACTTTTTTGTCCAAGTTCTACTTACACCATGTTCTAGGGATCAGTTTTACACTAGACCCCAGTACCTCACCAACCTGTTGCCTCAACTCATGGGGCCCAGAGTAGTTCAGCAACACACTTAAGGTCACCTGGTGGGTGAGTGGCAGAACTGCACTTTATAACCTCTGTTTGAACAAGTTGTGTGTAAATGGATGCTTTTTGTAGAGTGAGTTCCGTTTGCCCATCGGCTTTACTCGATTGCTCAGGGATGAGTCATCTTTCTGATTATCCTTAGTGAAGTTCAAGCTGGACAGTCACAGACCAGTGGAAACTTCTTCACCCTGGTGGCCAGGGGGTGGATGTCAATGAAGAAACCCTTAGATGTGGTTACAGAAAGGAGCTCTGAAAGGGTTGCGGCGGGGTGCATCTTGAGGTAGAATGAGAACTGGTGAGGAAGGGGAATCATGTCTCTCTTCCTCCTTACTGTGTTTGGCAAACTAGAATTCTTGCACGTTGGAGATTAGGAACGTAGTGAAACCTGTACATCTGTGTGTGCATATGGTTTGTGGTGTGCACATGCATTTTGGTGTGCCTCTGCGGCCACATGTGTACCAACTGTCTGGATTTGCAGAGCATATTTTCTTCATCATGTGTACCCAGTTAATTGAGCTTTGTAATAATGTTTAATCCCTTCATGAGGATGAAGGAAATAAGGAAAAGCAGGAATTTGTCTTGTAAAACCATAAAATTTTAGTCTTCTGGAGGTCTTGAATTTTGATGGCATCTAGGCTCCTGAAATTTTCACTTGCATCAATTCATTCATTTAACGCAGTTATTGGGCACCTACTGTATCCCTGGTACTAGGGCCTCAGGGCCAAGGCACTGACATTGACTTTGAGGAGGCTGGAGCTTCCTAGCGGAGACAAGTCACAGAACCACAGCTCTGGGGTCCAGGAAGATGCTGATAAATATTTTGTACGAGGATACCCCAGAGAGAAAGGACTTTTCAGTCGGTGGGATTTTCCCACTTGAAGCTGGGCGTCTGGGCAGGTCCCAGGGAAGGGAACAGGAAAGATGCATTGGTTTTGACAGAGATTTGGGGTGGGCTTGGTGTTTCTAACACAGACAGTGGCTGGCACTCAGGCAACATTAATTTAATGTTCTTCAATAAAAACATTGAAATAAAAAAGCCGGGTGTGGATCCACCTTTAATTACCTGATGCCGGTAACAGTAACCATTTGTACAAGGTGTTCCGTTAATGTCGACTTTCCTGTGTGTACCCGAGGTGTGTGAGGCTCTGTGTTCCCAGGATACTCACACATGTCTTTAGTGCTACCCTTCCTTCCCCCAGGGGGCGCAGGTCTCTACTCCTCTCCGTGGCGAGGAGGGGTGCTGCCCATCAGCCTGGAAAACACATTCTCAGCACGCCATGCTGCGGCCCCACAGAGGCCCCGTTCCAAGAGGGTTGGAAATGTAATCACAACAGTTTTTATTAGCAAAAGAACAGCAGGATCCCTTCTGTTGTCCATATGGACAGATCCCGATGGGTATTCATGAAACGCTTTGCTGCGGGAACAGGCGTGCTTCAGACTCCTCGTCCAATTACCTTTGAACTTGCCTTTTTTGCTGCGGTGGCTGCTGAATGTGAAACATCTCACACACTCTTTGGGGCGGGGCGGGAATTATCTGCCTTCTTCCGCGTGGGGTTCCTTAGCCGTAGTGGGCTGGGCAGTGGTGTCTCAGACAAGAGCCCTTCAGGCCTCTTGGGGCTTGGGACAGGAGCGATGGCACAAGGTCGCATGGTGGATGGGTAAAGATCTTGCTGATCTATGTGTTATTCCCTCACCTTGTCTGCATGCTGGCTGGGTAGAGGACAATGGGCATAGTGACCACGCAGCCTGTGTGCTTGGGGACAGTCCTAATTCCATCCCTCACACCCTTAGTGGCACCTAGTGGTACATATTAAATTATATGCTCCAGTACTGGGAAAAAAGACAAGAATGTATAAGTCTGAAATAAGGTCACTGTGAAGGCAGAAAGAAGCTCGTGCCTGCTGCAGATTGCAGGTGGCCGACCTTGACATTCATTGGCTGGACGAGGACAGAGAGAGCAGAACAGCTGTTTAAAGTCAGCCCATGCCTCTGAGTTTGTGACAGTCCATCTACGAGGAGGGCCCGATAAGGCAAATACACTGTGTCAGTCCTTGCCTTGTGAACTGAGCAGTTCTCCCCTGGTTATCCAGGCCAGAGAACCAAATGGACATCTGTTTTGTCCACTGTGCTGACTACGTCCTGGCAGTGATATCTCTGCTTTCCTGTGGGACCCATCCTCTCCTGCGTCTGGGCAGAGGTTGGTCCTGGCTGGCTTCCACCCTCCGCCTCTGGGAGTAGATGTGGGACTCAGGCCTGGCACAATACAGTCCCAGTGATCTGATCTGGAATGGGCCTACTCGGGACAAGAGGAGTCTGACTTGGGCCTTTTGCTAGACCTCTCTTTCAGGGAGGCTTCTGGGAAGGGTAAGGGTAAGCCTGGAGGTATGGGTGGCCACGCCAGTCCACCTGAGATGAAGCAGCTGAGAAAGACTCCACTCTGATCCAACTGGGTCCCCAGAGCCACACCATTTCTGGTGCTTGATACCAGCATGATAGATGCTCTTTTGTGCTTAGGCCAGTGTGAAAAGCTTCCAGGGTTAAGATTCAGCCAGGAGCTCCTCTTTCCAAAGAGCTGACACTCTTAGGTCCTTTTTGCTCTGTTTTCTGACCCATCATCCAAGGCCTCCCCTGCCTGGCCAGGCATGGCTTCCCTGCTGGCTGGAGGACAGTCAGGCCTCTTCCCTGGGTGTGGTGTCACATATGGCCATGTCAGATGGTCCTGGGTACAATCCTGGCTTGTGGGAACAGCTCATTAAATCCTGTGAGTAATCCGCCTGCATACATTTATGGGGTTTTTCCATTTCCCACCCCTGAAGGCAGAATCACCCCAGGACTTAGTCTAGAGTGTGGGTTTGGGAATCAGAGAGATCAGAATTCTTGTTGGGGTAATTTAGGTAAGTTATTAAACCTCCATAAGCCTCAATTCATCTAAAAAAATGGGTATGATGACACTCCTCTCACAATGAATGAGAAAACTCATGCATGGAAAAGCTTAGCCTGTCTTGTTCTATATGGGAATATAATTATTTGTAGAAATTCCTCCAAAGAAGCTTTTAAGGCTACTAAACTAAGGCCCAGCTATTATTATTCCTTTGGCTTTCCCAGTGCATGTTCCTTCTTCCATCTTCCCTCCCCTTCTCCCAGTATCCCCCGGGGGCTGGCTTTTGTCTGTTTTGAGCTGTGAAGTTACTAGGATGCAGAAGGTGGGATTAGGTCTGGGAGCTCTTCGGGCAGGAGCTACACCCAGGATCCCTGAGAGCCCAGAGCTATGACCTTGCGCTAAATCTCAGCGCCGATCACCTTTGTTCCCATGATGCTTTGTTTGCAGGAACCACTCTTCTTCCTCCAAGGAGGTGGGAAGATCACCCCTTCAGTTCTGTTTAATCTTCCCCAGGGTCTGCTTTTCTCGGAGCTTTGGTGTCCATCCCAGCTCAGATTTTCCCTCTTGCTTATTTTCCTCTAAAGTCCTCCAAGTAGAAGAAGAGGCATGTGGTAGCATGGGTATTGTGGAAAGCAGCAAGTGAATTCTATCATTCTTATGGAAATGAAAAGGACCCAGAAAAGCCAAAACAATTTTGAGAAAGAACAAAGAGGAATTACGTTGACTGACTTAAAAGCTTGTTGTAAAGCTACAGGGATCAAGACAGTGTAATATTGGAATCCAACAGACAAATAGATGAAAGAACAGAACTGGGAGTCCATAAGTAGACACCCACATATACAAACAACTGAGTTTTGACAAAGGTACAAAGACAATTGTTGTTGTTGATTTTTTAGAAAACAAATCATGGAACAATTGAAGACTCATATGCAAAAAAGTGAACTTTGATCCCCAACTTGCACCATACACAAAACTTAGGTCAAATGAGTGATAAGCCTAGATGTAAAACTTATAATGTAAAACTTCTAGAAGAAAATATTTGTGACCTTGATTTAGACAGAATCCAAATGCATAATCTGTAAAAGGCAAAGTTCAAGTATTGAATTTCATTCAAATGAACATCTCTTCTACTCTTTGAAAGATACTGTCAAGAGAATTAAAAAGGCAAACCATAGGCTGGGAGAGATAAGAGCTTTCAATGATCTAACAAACCAGTTAAAAACAAGCAAAATATTTGCATGGACATTTGCCTAAGGAAGATATGCAATGAATAATAAGCAGATGAAAACACACTCAACCTTATTAGTCATTAGAGAAATGCAAATTAAAGTCACAATGAGATACCACTATATATCCTAATAGTGTGGCAAAGATTAAAAAGAATGACCATACCAGGTGTTGGCAAGGATAGGAGGAACTGAAAGTGTCATCCACTGTTGCTGGGAAGTAAAGTGCTACAGTACATTGGAAACACAGTTTTGATCATTTTTTATAAAATTAAACCTGTACACACCATAGGATCCAGAGAGCCCACAGCTAGCTATTTACCTGGAGGGCAGCAAGCATATGTCTACACAAATCTTGTACAGAAATGTTCATAGCAGCTTTGACTGTAATCACTAGAAATCTGGAATAGACCAAAATGTCCATCAGCAGGTGACTGGACCCAGAATTTGTAATATGTCTTCAAAAAGGAATACCTTTCGGTAATAAAAAAAGGAATGCACTCTTATTATGTACAATAATGTAAGTGAACCTCCAAGTAATACTGTTGAATGGAAGACCGGGAAAAGAACATGCCGTATGATTCCATCTATACAAAATTCTAGAAAATGCAAATCATCCTATAGTAACACAAAGCAGATCAGGGATTGCCTGAGGGTGGGAGCAGGGGGCTGGTGGGGAGGGGTAGGAGGAAATTTCTGGGGATGATGGATAAGTTCATTATGGTAATTGTGGTGATGGCTTCTTTGGTGTCTCTATATGTCAAAACTTATTAACATGTACGCTTTAATTATGTGCAGTTTATTGCATATCAATTATATCTTAGTGATGCTGTTGAAGAAAAAGAAAGAGAGGATCTGGCTGCATGAACAGCACCTGCATCAGAGGAAGCAGCCCAAGAAAGAGGCTGCTCTATGCAGGGAGAGCTTGTGCAGCCTGCTGGCTCCGAGGTCCTCTCCTTTGGACTTGCTCACCTTCACCTGTTTGCTCCTGGCTGGGCATGCTCTCCCTGTCCTCTTCACCACATAGATTCTACTCAACCTTTTAGATGTAGGGGAGAAATTGCTACTTCCTTGAAGCCTGCTGAGACCACACACCTACTAGTGTTTGCTTGATCTTATGTACTTGTACAACATTAGATCGTGCACAGTGGGTCTTGCTGAATAGAGCACAAGCAAGTGATGCATTCAGGTGGCATCAGGAACCTTTCTCGCTCCGGTTGTCTTGAGCTCCCACCGGTGTTGACTCTTGCTTGTTCTGGCTCTTTTTCCTTGGATGAGAAGGGAGCACACACACAGGTGTCATGGTAGTCACCAGCACCTGATAGCCACAGCCACAGAAGCTCCCTTCTCTCCCTGAACCAATCACAGAGCGCTCTTGGTGCTCCCCATACCATGATGAGTCTGTTCTTCTCTACAGCAATGACACATAGTCTCAGTTGCTGCCGTCATTTGCTGGGACCATTGCAATAGCCCTATTGCTGGTTTACCCTCTGCCCGCCCCTCCCCGCCCCAAGCATCCTATTCTCAACCCAGCACCAGAAGGATCCTTCCAAGTGTTGCACGGGTGTGTGCATGGACACTAGTGTCCAAACTTCCCTAACCCTATTTAGTGTCCAAACTTCCCTGACCCTAGAGCTGCTTCCCTTGCCACCCCCTTTGGCTGAGGGCTTTTGCAGAGAGGTCTTCCCTCCATACCTGTTTAAGGCAGTTCCTTTCTCTTTGATCTTTCTCTTGTTGCATCCGGTTTGTTACTTTCTCCCTGCATGCATCCCTAGTGGTGCACATCTCTTTGTTTTTCTGATGGAATGGCTGCCTCCTCCCCTCAGTCAAGAGCTCTGGAGATCAGGGACTAAGTCTGTCCCTCGCTGCTCTGTGTGGTGCCCTCAGCACTGGGCTCGCGATAATATCTGTGGAATGAAAGAATGAATCTCAAGGGAACACTGAGAGACTGGTCTCGGACTGGATCCTTTGTCCTAGTGACCTTGAGACATGAAGATCTATTTACTTATCTTACAACGTACGTTTCTGAAGTCAGTTTGGCTTTATCATTGTTGCATATGTTGAACGAGGCATCTTTTCTCCAGCAAACTGCTAACTTAGTGATTCACTCTTGCAACGGAATGTGTTATGTCTGGAAATTGAAGTAATAGGCAGATCTTTGTGTTGTCTACTAACTGACATGTCTAATAGGGGGAGGCACCTGGCCCTTGGTTTCCAGAAACTTCCCTGTTGCTACCCAGCCATGACACCTGCTTTGTGATCTCACTTCTGTTGATAATCAAATATTTAGTATTTATATTCTTCACCTATGCATGCGCTTTCCTCATGACTCAGCTTGTGAGCTTTCTAGGGCAGACATGGTGTTTCACACTTCACTTCTGCGGACTCAGGCTGGGCATAGGGAAGGAAGAGGGGGACAGGAACCAAAGACAGGGAGGTCTTATTCCTGACTTTCACCAGGTGTCCCTCTGTTATTGGACTGGGAGTCTCAGGGGAGTTGTTCCAGACTCTTGGTACCCCAAACAAAGGAAGGAGCTTGACGTGCAAAAGGAGTAACAAGAGGAAGATTTACTTAAAGCAGAAGAAGTAAAAGTACATTCCGTAGGATGGGAGTGGGCCAGTGAGAAGAGCTTAGGTCCTGATAGGGGCAGGCATTGGGGTCTCTTAAAGTCCTAGTACTATGGGAGGATCCACAGTGGGGGATTGACAGGGATCAGGGCCCAGCAGTGTGCCTGACTTGGCCCACCTGTTGGAAGGGAGAGTTTTGACCATACAAGGTTTTTAGGGGACGTGTTCTAGTGTGCAAAGCAGGGTAGGGGGAGGAGTGTCAAAACTGCAATGCAAATGATTTTGGATGCTGGCCAGGGCCATGTACTATTGTTTTGTGCATGCCTGGTGCTCTCTGGGAGACAGGAAGACCTTTTTATTTTTTTGTACCGGGAATTGAACTCAGGACCTTGTGCTTGCCAGGCAGGCACTGTGCCGCTGAGCTATATCCCTGGTTCAGGAAGACCTTTATCTGTTGGTTTCCTAATGTTTTGACATAGCTGTCCTTGCTTGATCTGGTTCCTCAGGTCTTGTCCCATGTCTTTCTGTCATTTAGCTGTCCTTGCTCCACCTTCTACCTCACCCTTCTCCCTGACAATGTCTGGTGGCACAGCCACAGGGCCTCTTAGACAACCCTGTCATGGCCGACCAGCTTGAGACCTCTGAGTTCTGGGCTGGGTCTCAGTGTTCTTGGCACCGGGCACTGGGCCCTGTCTTTTTTGCTGTCTGATTCCAGTTACTGGGGTTTTGCCTTATTCAATACACAAGCCTGTCTCTTTCTTTGGCAGTACTCTACTTAATAATTTCTCAGCATGCACCCCTCTCAGTAATTGCACATCTGTTCATTTTACTGATGTCATAGCTGTCTCCTCCACTCAGCTGGGAGCTCTGCCATACCCCATGAGCTGAGCAGAGGCCTCCCTCACTCCATTCACTCCCCAGGGCTTGGAGCACAGCCCCACCCCAGTCCCTGGGCCTCCATGCTGATGAGAAAGGGTGTGATCCAATGGTTAGGACCACTGATTGGGCATTGGGCAACTTCAGCTTCATTACAGCTGTGATTTTTGTTAACTGTGTGGCTCTTGGGCAAGTTGGGTTCGCTCTCAGAGTCTCAGTGTCCTCATCTGCAGAATGATGAATAAAATACCCAGTTTGTAGAATAATAAGCAGAAGCTATGGTAAGAAGATGGATGCTGCAGTGGGGTGAGGAGTAGAACTTTAGAGCAGCTAGGGAGAAAGGGGGCTTGGACAGCAGCTATTTAGTGTCCAAACTGAAGTGGAGTCAATATTTCACACCTGGCACACCACACAGGTACCTAGCATGGCTGCAGGCAGAGAGAAAGTTCTGAGCTCAGGCTAGCACTTCCCAGAAGTCTGCTGGTAAATGCTAGTAAACACTGGCTTTCCGGGGTGCAAGCCCTACGTTTTCAGTTTTTGCCAGTTTCCTTAGTGTTGATAACTATCACCACTGTCAGTTTCAAGCTACCAACATGGTCTCTGAACACAGTGTTGGGAAGAGTTATGTGGCTGCCCCACTATATTGCGTTCCCATCACACAGACACAGTGGACTTAAATAGACTAAATGATAAGACCATAGTAATAAAATCTGGAAAATAACTGGAGTGTTTTCATCTTTGTTTTACTTATAATTTAATTGTAAGTTTATATGATTTAATTTTTAACAGTGGCCATGTTTAATAACTGGCCCGCAAACTTTCTGATCATTTAACAATTGCCACTTGAGCATCTCCACTGGACCTTTGAATGATAATGACTGTTATCCCTGCTAGCCCACCTGCCAGATCTCTGCCTATTTGCATCTTTGAGATTTCTGGTCACTTTCCCGCTTGTTTCTCTAGCTGGCCAACCCAATTCTATTGCAGGCTGCCCCAACTACCTGTCCGCCTGTGGATCCTCTATTCCTGGCAGGTGGGCCCCAGGTATGTACCCCACCCAAGGAGACAATGTGGTCCACAGGTCTCCTCCTCTTTTTCTCTGTCCAGACCACCACCTCCTTGATCCCAGCTTTCCTCCTGGGCTGCACTCGGGTGGGATGGTGCTAGTCTGAGGAGGGGGAGACAGTGCAGGTAAGGGAAAGTCACATTCTGGTGTGTGAAGGAGAGAGATGTCAAATATCTTCTCAGGGCAAGAGAGCACCAGCTACCAAGGAGGGTTTGTCCCCCCACTTTCCTTGCCTGGCTGCCTGCTCCCCTCTTCATCTTGGCTGCTATCCTTAGCATTTCTGCTGGCGAAGATGCTTGGCAAATGTATCTCCCAAATGCACAGAAGTCTTTCCTGCCAAATTCAATTCTACAACCAGTGATAAGTGCTCACCACTGGCTTGTGCAAGCAAAACAAAGCACAAACCCAGCAGCATGAGCAGTGGCACTGGGGATGAGAAATTTATGGTCCTCTGGAACCCTGCGGTCTGCACATCACAAATCTATCGAATGAATTAAAGGATCAAAGGAAAGACACAAGGGCTGCTAGGCAGGGATAAACGCTATTGAGGAAAGGGTATATGGCCTGGTTCTAGATTCCTCCATGGGCAGATCCAGCAGCAAACCTTCATCTCAGGGACACCTGCTGGAAAGAGTGAGGAGCTGACAGGCTCTTCAGGGACAAGGCAAAGGGACAGGGCTGTCCCTTGCTGTGTGTCCAGGATGAGAAGGAAGGGAAAAGAAGAAGGCTGGGCTTGGAAGGTAGCTGTGCGCAGGGGACAGAACTGAGACTGTGGATGCAAACTGGCTTGGTTTAAAAACTTTCCACTCGTACGCCCCCGGCCAAGTTGGGCCCATCTCTGAGCACTGGAGTTCCTCGTATATAGAAAGAGGCACAGTAGTGTGATGGATACCCTTGGGCCTCATCCATATCCCTTGACACTCACCATTCCTTGGCCAACTTGGAGACTTCTGATGGGCACCTGCGGATATTTGTCTAAGGGCTTTCAGGTTCATATGAGTTGGCACATAGCACAGGCCAGCCACCGTGGGGAGCTGATGTCTCCCATCCCTCTAGAGCAATAAATCCCCCAACTCCCTTGGCCCTCAGTGAGATGCCCGCGGTGGCCGTGGGCCTCTGGCAAGCCCCAGTAAGCTCCCACACCCTCAGTAATGGAGCACACTGTGGCACCCCCTTCCTCTCTCTCGCTGTCTTCCTTCCTTCTCCTGACTGGTGCTTCCTGGGGCCATATCCCAAATGAACTGTTTGCCTTGGACCCTTGTCTCAGGGACTTCTCAGGGAGTCTAATCTAAGAACATTAATATATTCTAGGGTAAGTTGGAGGGTGAAATGGGAGAACATTTAAAATCCACAGGGAAAAATAAACCACACAGCAAGCCACGCTAGTAGGGACTTGAGCAGAATTGGTTTCTGTCCTTTTCTCTGTCTTCCTGTCTGTCTCCCAGGACGACTCTTATACCCTGCAGCTCGTCTCTCCAGCTCCTTTATTTGTCCGGCGATCACGAGCTCTGTGTGTGTGTGGGCGAGTGGGCAAGCAGAAAAGTGGGCGAATGGCTATCTGCAGGGCTGTCTGCTCATGGGGCATCCGAGACTGGGTGGGATGTGTAACTCCCCACTCACAGGGCAGAAGTGGAGCCTCTGGGAGTTCTTTTGGGGGCTAAACAGACTCAAGGATTAATTAGCTAATGCCTGTGGAGTGCCTGGGGAATGTCAAGTGCCGAGTGTGAAGTGCCATCACTTGAGCTGGCTTCCCTCTTTAAGCCCTCCACGAGAGACGCGTCAATTACCATGTGGGGAGGAGCTGCTGCCACGTCTCCAGTTGCGGCTCTCAACCGGGCAAATATTTACGGTCCCCCTTGGCATGCACGGCCTCACAGCTCCTGGAGGCTGTAGCTCGTGGCTTGGCCCTGGCTCAGCGGACGGAGATTTGGGAGGAGCTTCTGGGCTGATGGCTTTTCCATGGGGCCTACTTGGAAATTTCTTTACTAGGCATCTACTGGGGACCATCTTTCCTGTGCAGACTTATCCAAGGCCCTCCATCCCCCATTCAGAGGGATCATCTGTCCAGGACAGAGGTCTAGAACCATCTTCTTTTCTCCTAAGCTTGCTCTCCCTCCTCTCCAGGATGGCCTTCACTATCCTTCCTGACATTTCAGGCATTTTTGATCATCACCCCCAGCATCCAGACACCTTCTGAGCTGTTGGGATTCTCTCTCTGCACCAACTCTGATATCATCTCTCCTCCTGCCCCCCAACCCACTGCCCAGGCTCAGGCCGTCATCCTTGTCCCTGGTCTATTGCTTTGACCTCTTGGCTACTCTCCTAGCCTCTAGTCTGGTCTCTACATTGTCAGCAGAAGCTCATTCTGAAACCCAGTCTTCCCAAGATCCCTCCCTTTGTGAACATTCCATGGCTCCTTATGGCTTCCAGAACCAAACTGTGTCTGCCCAGGGTTCCTCATGATTTGGTCTTCATTGACCTCTTTGGCCTTATTTCCAACTCTGTTCCTACGTTCCCATTGCTGGAGCAGCCTGCACTACCCCCAGGCTCAGGATCGCACCTCTAATGGGCCATTGGAGCTCCCTCCCCTCAACCTCCACATTTATGTTCGGAAAACAAATCATCATTCACTTTGTCCTCCTCTTTCCTCTTGTAACAATCTGATCATGTCCTGGGAGGGCTGCAGAGGCAGTTTGGGTTTGTATTACAGTAACAAGCAGGGTGGTGGCCTCCTGCTTCCTGTCCCATGTGACCGAGATGAGAATGTGGTGCTATAACACAGCAATCCCTTTATCAACAGAGAAGATGCCTGTGTTTGGCCCGAGATTGCTGGCTTTCTGGTTACTATCCACCAGCATGTGTGTATGACATCTGTCTCCCCTCCCAGTCTTTAAGGAACTCCTTGTATTTAATATTTTTCCTTCGTGCCAGCAAATATTACTTCTTCAGTACTTGTTGAAATAATATAAACATGGAGCTTCTGAGATGGCTGTGTATGTGATTACCATGTGGCATCTCTTCCATAGGGTGTCCGGGATTCTCTGGAGTGGAGCTCCCCTTCCGGGCCCTGGGTCCCTGCGTGGCAGGTCCAGGAGGTGCTCCTGCTAGGACTGCTGGTATCAGGAAGGCTGGACTTGGAGACAGGTCCTATGAGAGAATCGATAGGCAAGTAGGAACTCTACAGTAGAATTATTTCTTCAGCCATAAAGGGGTGTAGGTGCTGGGAATCTAGGGCCATCAGCTGCCCTGCTGGGCTGGGAGCTGGGGCAACGAGGAGGTGAGACCCAGCTGGCTCTGTAGAAAGTGTCTCCCTCACCTCTGGAAAGGGAACTAGCCTGGAGTTAGCCCAGATGTTATGGCAGCCTCGAGCTTGGTTTTAGTTGCTTTTTTCTCTTTTTCTTTAAAATCAAGCAGAGTGGGGAAGGCATCCTGAGGGGTACACTTTGTCCAGTCCCAGGAAGACTGTATCACCTAACTCCAGGGTTCTGTTGGATGAGCTCGTGCTGCTGAGATGCCCAGGAGCCCTGTTAGATCCTAACTTAGTAATCTGCAACCCTATCTAACAGATAAGTTCTCTTACAGTTTCTGTTTTACTTGCTGGCGTTTGTAAGAAATTGAGCTAATATTTGAAAATTGTAATTTTGCATTCAAGTTCACATTTCTGGTTTCTTTAAAAACCAAAAAGTTGGGAGGATCGCCGTGAGTTCGAGGCCAGCCTGGGTTACAAAGTGAGTTCAAGGCCAGCCTGACTGCATAGTGAGACCTTGTCTCAAAAACCAAATCAAACCAAGCCCACCAAAACCCCCAAAGAACCCCTCCCCCAAGTTATAAGACCTTGCAAACTGGGCCTCTTATTCCTGGAAGACACCAGTAAGCTGGTGCTCATGGTGACCAAGCTCTAGACTGGGCAGGGGCCATCAGAGGGTTGCAGAATTCACCTGGCTGGCTTCCCTCACTTATTGTCCTGACCCGTGGCCTGGTCTTAGGACATGGTCAACAACATATCTTTGACACAATAGAAGGTTTTCATGATCAGTAAATGAGACCGGAACAAAGCCACAGAGCCGTGTGTATCCTAACCATAGACTGTCAGGGTTGGAAAAAGTCCTTCTGGATCTTTGTTTCTGTCTGTTTTATCTGCAGACTTGGATCCGGAACCCAGGGCTGGAAAGGGACTTCCGAAAAGCCACCCCATGAGGTGATGACAAAACAGAGAGACTCAGACCCTGGCCTCCTTCTGCACACTAGGAATCTCGCCTGCTGGGGACAGTGCTTCCGTCTCCCCCTTCATTTGTGCTTCGCATTTCATGGCCATCAGCTCCCTGGCGGACCTGTGTGGGAGCCGAGGCAGGCAGTGGCGGGGAGGGGCAGGGAGGCCCAGGGCTGCTCTGGAGAAAGACTGAATGCCGGGGCGTTCAAAAGCCACTGGGCACTGAGCGAATTAAGTCACGCCTGTCTCCGTTGCCCGGGTACTCTTTATGTACCACATAATGCCATTGTTCAGCCAGAGCCGGCGGCCAGAACGCGCACTGCCTAAGCAGGTAGGCAGCAAGACAGGGAGCAGGAGAGGCTGGAATATTCCAGCTTGGAAACAGCAGCTATATAATAAAGCGAGGCTGGTTCTTCTCTGGGCCCGGCTGTCCCTTCTCCCCACCTCAAAGCAGCAGCATGAATCAGTTCACTGCGGCAGCAGTCCAGGCAGTGTGACTCGCATCCCCATCAGCTACCTGACTGCGGTCCCTGGATGCATGATGCACCGGATGTGCCTGGCATACCAAACCGCCTGTCTCTCTGTCACAGCTGCCGGTAATGAAGATCGCCGGCCCCGCCTGGCCCTGCAGACAGAGCTGGGCATCCTTCAAGGCCAGCGTTGGCCTTATATCTTGTCCAAGGTTCTGGGATGGCCACTGAAATCCTGGGGCGGCTTTTGACGGGGGTGGGGTGGCACCAGCCTGTCTCAAAGACTCCCTGACAGGCTCCTCTGGCCCCAGGCAGACAAAGGCTGTAAAGGAGAGGAATTGCACCCGATCCAGACGCTGCTGTTACTAATACATTATTTTGACACACAATGAACTGCAAAATTTGCTCGAAGCGAAGAGCTCAGGTCCTCGCAGAGTCCGTATGACAGTTCCAGCAGAATTCAGTCCTGTGCAAACCTCACCTTTTCCAAAAGGCTGGGGATCGCTGGCTCCCCACATGGATGCCACCTCTCTCTAGGCTGGGGGGCGGTGGGAACTCAACAGGGAGCCTGCAAAGATCCAGCACAGCCCTGAGGACCTGGGCATGAGTGTGTGCAGGGAAAGCCTCCACAAAACCTCCCAGCAGCGCGCTCGGAACAACAGTCCTTCCTAAAATGGTGGTGCTTATCCTCTGCTGACAATAGCCTGATGTGAGCTCTCCCCAAGTGCGCATTGCCTTTTATCTCCCTGTCGCTTTGAGAGGGGAGGCGGCAGGTATAGAGCATGGTGGGGAGCCCTAGAGAAGCCATTCTGCAATGAAAGGCATAATCTCCAGCTCCCCCAAACAGGGAGGGGAAGTAGCTTTTATCCCCCGCCAGCTCCCCACATCCTGGAGATATCTGAATGGGAGCAGGGATCTCTGAAGGCAGACTCCGCGCTGCACAACCCCACACAATATTGTGTCTCCCCAGGAGCCCAGGGGAGGCCGTAGGCATCCGGCGTCCTGCTTTGAAACCAATCCTCCAATCAGCTATTTAAATAAGAAGTATAATCTCATTGAACGCCGAGAGCTGTCGCTCTGAGACGCTTGCATTGACAAGGCTCTTGAAGAAAGTCCCCAAACCCCCAGTTTATCAGGACTGCCAGCTTAGGACTCTTTGCTGGGGGAAGAGAGGTAGGTACTGGAGAGGAGGAAGGAGGATTGGAGGTGGCTGCTAGAAATCAGCACTGTCAGCAGCTCCAGGGGTGAACCCACACCATCCCCATGCTAGCATTCCCCACCTAAGAGGGGCTCAGTGTCCTATACCCAGGGCAATGCTCTGTGGGGTTGCCATGGTGGGGGCAGGAGGGGGTGCAAAGCTTTGTCTATCGCTATTTGAGACAGAGTCTAGCTATGTAGCCCAGGCTGACCTTGAACTCACAGCAAACCTCCTGCCTCAGCCTCCTGAGTATGAGGATTACAGGGGTTCACCATTATGCCTGGCTCTCTATCACTCCTTTGAAAGCATGTTTTTGAGCACCCACTGAGTTCATTGCTCAGTATGTTTTGTCAAGGCCAACTGACTATTAAGAGCAGTGGATGAAATTTCCCTAACGAGACCTGGTCAGGCAAGGAGAGGCACGTGTGACCAGCTTGACTGAGCCTCGCTCGCAACCTGCCTCCAGGTCCAACCTGACCTCCCTGAAATCTTCCGGCACAGTCCATGGAGGGGAGGCGCAAAGACCTGTGCCTCTGTGGAGTATGCAATGTAGGCCTAGAGTCAGCCTCGGTGGGTGGCTCAAGGAAGTTTGTGGGTCACACCCTAGCTTTTGGTCCATGAACAGCTTACCCATTTGGAGCCTCAGTTTCTCTTATCTGCAGAATGGGTTGCAGGGACCAACTGGGATGCAGGGTGACCTGAGCCTAGCAGGTGCACTCTGCCTCACGCAGGGGCTGGGAGGGGCGCAAGAGTCAGAGGTGGGGAGCTGCCTGCAGGAGATGCGGGAAGGCTCTGCGGAGCAGGGGAGGCAAGGGGCCTGGGGATAGGGCTTGGAGGGGAGAAATTGGGGAGCAAGCAGATGCAGGGAGCACGGGGAGGTGACACAAACTTGTTCCCCTCGGCATGGCTGTGAGCCCTGGGCGTCCCCAGATGTGGAGGATGTACTTGGCTTAGAGGTGAGCAGAAGAGAAGCCCAGGAAAGGCAGAGGTCATGTGACTCTGCCAGAGGGCAGAGAGGAGTCACAAAGCCCCAGCGGCAATGTGGAGACCCGTGTTCCCAACCTGGGGTGAGGGCAGGACACTCAATCACACGTCGAGCCCAGGTATCACAGAGCACCGGGGGCATCCAGGGATCTTTCCTCCTCAGTGTGTCTTCTGCATCCCTCCCACCTGAGCCCATGGTGATCACATTCCCATTCTAGAGATGGAGAAGTAGAGGCCCACGTGGCTCTGAGCGTGGCCAAGGTCACCACTCTGGGAAGAGCGTGCCCTGAGTAATAGTGACCAGGGCACCATTTATCCACCGCTCACTGGGGTCTACTTGGCGGATTTCATCTCACTGAGCCCAGAGCCACCCCCAGGTGTGGTGATCATCACTGCTGTTAGATGTGGGATCTGATATTCAAGGAGGTTTTGTCCCTTGTGCACAGTACTTGGAAGGTGCTAGAGTACCGCTGAGCTCAGTACCCCTCAGTCTTTCTCTGCTCTCGGCCTGCCCAGGATGGGGTTGAGGTGGAGGTGTGGCTGCAGTGTCCCAGGGCATTAGTACCCAGGGCTGAGAGGGAGGAAGTACCCAGGGAGGGAGCTGTGGCCAGGGCAGATCTGGGGACCCCAGCTCAGGGTGAGGGGTGGGGACAGGGCTCTGGTCTGCCTGTACATGGTGACAGCCACCAGGCCAGCAGCAGCGTGTCCCTCCTCTAGCTCATGCATGCAGTCGGTCGTCCCTGCTCTTGAACCCACAATCCAGCCCCATTTCTGGGGTCACAGCTCCTTTCCTAGGGTCCTGCGCCACCTGTGTTTCCCTGTGTTGTCAACCTGCCCTGCTAGGGCAGCAAGAGGGACCCGGCCTCACCCCCTCCCTTGAGCAGAACCCCCTCCCCATCGACTTAGCCCTTTCCTGTCACCTAGGAGCCCTTCCTGGGCTCACACAGAGGCTCCTGTCCTGCCCCAGTCCTGGCCAAGCCCCGTCCTTGTGCAGACGTGGCTTGGGGGTGTTCTCCTGATACCCTTGGCTGGATGAGGAGACATATGTTCCCCGGCCATCATGACACAGGCAGAGTGCTGACAGTTGCTCCCTGCTTGTGTGTCACCCTCCACTGACTGCTAGGTCTGGGGACACAGGGAGCCAGTGTGTCACCGGCCCCAATTCTCCCTCAGGGAACCCAGGCCTCCAGGAATAAATAGCTGATGTGATGAGTGAATGTGTGATGCCACATATGGCCAAATAGGGTCCCCAAAGGCGGCGTGGGTCATGACTCAGGCCCAGGAGCAGTCCAGCCCAGAGGAGGCTTGTGGCGTTTGGACTCTGAACACCTGGTTCCGGATCTCAGTGCTGGCAGGCTGTGTGTTCCTCACAAGCACCAGGGCACAAGAGCAGTTCCTCTGCAGGGGATGAATGCAGAACGACCCTGGGGGTTGTGTGGGCCTTGAGCTTGTCCAGGGCTGGGTCCAGAGCAGGACATTCGAGGCTGCCTCTGAGGACTGAGGCGCAGGCTGGAAGCTTCTCCAAGCCCAGCAGGAGAGGCTGGTGGGCTAGGCACTGAATCGAGGGGGCAGGGGGCCTGGAGTCACAGGGGTGGTGCAGAGGACACAGACAGCTACCTTCCAGGCTGGCTTCCTGGCCTGGCCTCCACTTTGCCCTTGGAGAGTCCCTCCTTCACAGCCAAAGCTAGCACAGACCCCAGGGTCTGAGCATGGACACTGGAGTTTAGGGCTGCTGCAATACAGGCGGGGGTGTGGGGGTGGGAGGAGGAGGAGGTGGCCACCTCGTGTCAGTGACCTGCTGCAGTGTGAGGGGCGCTTTCAGCCTCAGGAAATGTGCTCAGAGCCCTGGCTTTGATGTCACACAGGTGCCCCCCCATTCCTGGGTGTGGGACTGTGTGACATAGGCCTAAAATAGCACCTACCTTGGTCCTTGTGCAGTCAGTGGGTGTCACTTCGCAGAGCAAGTGCCCAGCTTCCATTGCTGCCCCTGTGGGGCCTCGGGGTGCCCCTGCCTGGGAGACCTGATTATCTCCTTCTCCAGACACAGAACCTGGGGAGCCCAGAGCCACATGGCCCCCAGGGATGGGGTGGGCAAGGGACAAAATGAGGGTGTGTAGAGGAGTCCGGCCACTAAGAGGCCACATATGGCCAGGGAGTATTTTTCTCATTGCCTCCGTGTTGCGTTTCTTAATTTAAAGTGGGAGATTCCATATTCGGTGCCTCATCAATCATTTTTGTGAGCTCAGCTCTGCAGAAACCATGGAAAACATTTATATTTGCAGCTCAAACTGTCGAAAATGTAAAACAATTTAAATAATATTAACATTTTAACAGCCTCCACTCATGGCTCTGTGAAATTAACCATTATCTCTTGGAGTGTTTGTTAAAATTCAGCAGCGTGGACAGCGCGTGTGTTTGAGAGGCCGGGCGGGGAGTTCGGGGACCCCATGGGAGGTTCCCCGGGGTGGGGGCCACTCTGCTTCTCAGAGCCCACACTCTGCCAACAGGGCAGCCCCCTGCAGTGGGGATCATGGATGAAGATTCCTTGATTGGATTGAGTTCTGTGATACAAATGCACCAAGGTGCAGTGACACAGATCTATCCTCAAGGGACCCATTGGTGGGCAAGTGACCAAATTAAAAAGAAATACCCTGGAATGTGGTATAGGCTGCACACGACAGGGAATGCTAGTGTCCTGGGGGTCCTGAGGAGGGAATCAGGAGTACTTCCTGGAGGTGGTGGCATCTAAGATGACCCTCGGCACCAGGCAGTGACTGAACGAGGACAGATTAAGAGCCCTGGGGGACCTGCAGTTTGCACCAGCAGGGAGCACGAGGGGTGTCAGGATGGCAATGCACCAGGCTGGTTTTGTCCAGGCTGTGTGCAGGTCTGAGATGGGTCCTCAAGGATGGCAGTGCAGGCAAGACGGTGGCCCAGGTGATACCTACTGGGCCTTGGTGGCCCAGGGGCGATGAGCTTAGGAAAGGCAAGCCGCAGGGGAAGAGGACTTATTTTCAGACAATGAGGCAGGAGGATGAGCTCTTCCCATGGCCCACTGGGAGGAATCGGGGCTTGTGGCGGATGTTATAGGTGGGGGAATGCTTTCACCTGCATTTCCGGGTCTACTCCCTCTTAGGAGGAGTCATGGGGGTGTCATGGTCATCAAGGATGCCCACAGATGCTGGTGACAGAAGCATCAGGGACTTACTTGTACAAAGGGACTCTTGCATGGCACATTGGCACAACCCTGCCAGGGGGCAGGGCCCAGCTACACCCCACCTCCCCAGACCTGATGGCTGCCCTTTAGTAGTACTGTGGACTAAATTCGGTCCCCTTCTCTCAGTCACTTTCTTGTTGCTGGAACACGATACTGGATGTCTGTGATTTAAAGGAGAGATCATGGTTTTAGTCCATAGCTCCTGGCTCCGAGGTAGGAAGGCATGGTGGAAGGGCCTGGGTGCAGGAATGCTGCTCATGGCTTGGTAACCAGGAAGTAGAGACCTAGGTCAAGGGAGGTGCAGGGAAGGGAGATAAATCCTCCCAGGTCACCGCTCTTCTGACCAGACCCCACTGGCTAATGGCAAGTCAGCTACGGTGCCCCTATAGTTGGGTCAACTTTCAAAAGCCCCACCTTTGAGCTCTTGAGGCATTGGGGAGACAGCTGGATATAAACCATAACACTTCCTAATGCATATTTTGCACCCCTAACCCAAAATCTAACTGTGTTTGGTGACAGGGCCTTTAAGGAGACACAGTAAGGTTCACTGAGGTCCTTGGGGTGAGACCCTAATCCAATAGGACTAGTGATGTCCTTCTAAGAGGAAGAGAGACCCCAGAGGTTCCAGGCACACTCAGGAAAGGCCTGTGGGACTCAGCGAGAGGGCCACCTGGCGGGAGGAGAGCCCTCATGAGGAGCAAGCCCTGGGACTCCTTGATCTTCCTCTAGAAGGGTGAGAAAATGATCTCCATTACTGAAAGCTCCTGGTCTGTGGTGCCTGCTTAGGTGGCCTGAGATTAGTGCAGGACTCACACCTGTGAGGGAGATGCTGGGCTTGCAGGTGACCATGCAGTGTGACAAGGGACAGCACAGGGGTGTGCACAAAGAAGGTGGCACAGGGCTCAGCCCCGTGGCCATCAGGGGAGGCTTCCTGGAGGAGGAGGTGGGGACCAAGCCAGGTGCAGAGGAGATGGTCATGACGTCAGAGGAGAACAGTGTTCCAGGTGGAGGTGTCAGAGGGACGGCAGGTTTGGGTTCCAAGCAGAATCCCACGTGGCTGGAGAACAGGGTAAAGAAGGGAGCATGATGGGAGACCGGAGGCTGAGGGGGGCCGGGTGGGAACCCCAGGCGCAGAGAGACCCTTTGGAATCTTTCCAGAAAAGTTATTTAAAGGCTCTCACCTGCCCCAGGACTGCCATGAGCCACTGACTTGCTGAGAGTCCTTAGGCGAGTCACTTAACCTCTCTGCACCCCAATTCTCTCATTTGTAAAACAGGGTGAAGGGCCCCTGCCCTGCCCGCCTCCCCGGTGCTTTGTGGGCTCAGGGAGTGGAGGCCTGTGAACGCGCCGCCTCACCAGCCCCACAATAGCTCCGCGATGCTATTATTATGTAAGCGCTCCACTCCCCACCGGAGCAGCGCGGTGTCAATTGGCGTCTTGAGGGATGTCAGGGAATCGGCTGCTGTCTGAAGCTTGTCATGGAGACCTGTCTTTTCACTGTGCTGCTTTCATATCACTGTTGGCTCGATGAAAGGAGGGGAGAGGATCTTTGATATGTCTAAATATTCCGCTCCCACCAAGACGGGAGGAATTCCGAGGCAGAGCTATTATTAGAGGCCGAGCTGGAAGCAGGCGCCTTTTGTGGAGAGAGGATGGCGGCTCGCGTAAACAACCTCCTGTGTTCTGAGCCGGCCAGGCGCTGCGGGCTTGGGCAGGCCGTAGGCGCTCCAAGCCTGCTGGCTCCAGTGTGATGGCGCTGACCTGGCAGGAGGGAGGACTGGCTTCTTCTCCTTATTCTGCATCCACTTTGTTGGACAAGTGCTTACCCTTACCAGGTCGAGAAAGACAATGTAGTCTTACCAGTGACAAGGGCTTTTATGAGAAATAAGAGGCTGTGTCCTAACGAGCTGGGCGGGCCAAAGATGTGCCTAAGCACAGGTTGCCAATGCTTTGGGTGTGATGAGGCCAGGGAACTTCTTTTTAAGGAAGGGAGCCCTCAAGCTTTTTTTTTTTTTTTTTTTTTTCTGTCTTTTTGAGACAGGGTCTTATTATGCAGTTCAGGCTGGCCTTGAGCTCACTTTGCAGCCCAGGCTTGTCGCAAACTTAGAATGATCCTCCTGCCTCAGCCTCCTGAGTGCTGGGATTACAGGCATGCACCACCACGCCCAGCTCAGGCTTGGTTCTGAGACCTTGATTCAGAACCACCTGGCTGCTTTGAAAAATCAGATTCCCTGGCACTACTGCAGGCCCGGACTCAGGATCCTCAGGGTGAGAACCCTTTCTCCAGCAAGCTGCCAGGAGGTGTGGGTGCAGCTCATGCAGGCCCGGTCCTTGCTCCTGCACCTACAAGCCCTTGGCATGGGTCACCTGGCCTGGAGATGATGTGTTTCCATGGCCTTCAGAGCAGGGCATCCTGCCTGGTGCATGACCAGGAAAATCCAGCCCTTTCTCTGTGGGTCTCTAGGCCATGCCTTGACCTCCAGGAGCCACGGAGGAGGAGGCCAAGCTCTTGGTCCCGATCGGCCGCAGCTGGGGACTGTCTTCCGTATCAGCCCCACCTAGATCCTGGTTCTCAAACCCTGTAGAGACCCAATGGGAACGCTTCAGGCAGGTGATAAATGGGCCATACTGGATCCATTAGTAGTGACATAAGAGAATGCTGCTCTCACAGGTGGCCTTGGGGGAATCTGAGCTGAGATGTCACTGACTCCAGCCCCTTGTTTCAAGTGGGGAATGAGCGGAGGAAGGCCACAGCCAGATGGCTGCTTTCACCAGTTCCCTCATCCTACTGGATTAACTCTGGCTCCCCAGGGCCTGGTTGGTAGCCACCATCCTGGGGCAGGTGGCAGCCTGTCCTATTGACCTTCAGGTTTGAAGAAATCGCCCCCTTGCTTAGTGCAATGCACCGTATTCTGTGTTACCATAGGAGAGGCTCCAGGAGAGTCTGAATCATGCTCTTGCATGGCTACACCCTGGAGATGTTGGCTCGGTGTCTCAGGAGCAGAACCCTGGCATCGTGCATGTCCTCAGCCCACCTGGGGTTCTCCTGTGTAGTCAGGGGGTGAATTGCTACTTCTGAGCAGTGATTCTCAAGCAGGGGTGATTCTGCCCTGACCCCAGGGGACCCATAGCAATGCTCAGAGACATTTCCGATCATTGAACCAGGGAAATGTTGCTGGCCTTTGGTGGGCAGAGGCCAGAGATGTGGTAGCACATCCTACAGGGCACAGGATGCCCCACTGCTTGTGGTGATGTCCACAGCCTTAAATATCCATGGCTCCGGAACCAAGAAAGCATGCATAGGATGATGGGATGGAGGCAACAGTGTCCTCAGCTCTGCCTCATGGACGTGCACCCTCCCTCTTGTGCACACCCAGCCCCTCTGACAAAGCCCCTACCAGAGCACTGGCAGCTTCCCAGCCTTGAGCAGCTCTCAGCATATGGGTCTCCTGCAATTCCTGTCATGTCCGATACCAGCCGATGAGACAACTATCACAGTCCCCATGGCCTTACACGCTTCTAGGCAGAAGGTGAAGGCAAGCAACTGCAGGACGACTGGCGGGACAGGGCTGTAGCTATGTCTGGATATGAAGGGATCCAATTCAGTTGCAGAAGACCAACACTCAAGCCAGATATTTACTTCCCTCTTGTGCAAAGAAGTCTATGGGAGAGGTCCAGGACAGGAGTGGCTGGCCACATGTCAGAGACCTGTGCTCCTTCCAGCTTCTTGTTCTTTTCACTTGGCACACCATCTTCCCTGTAGTCTAGGATGCATGTTGGGGATCCAAGGCCAAAGGCACCCAGGGCTCCTGACTTCATTATACTCCTGTGAGGAAGGCAGGGTGGGGGTTCTACATGTCCATTTCACAGATGAGGAAACTGAGGATCGGGACTCTGGACGTGTTGAGTTAGGATCGGAGCTTGGGACTTTCTGTTGTCCAAGTGGTGACCTTTCTCCAGCAGAGTATTGAGGGGCACATACTTCCTCATCACGTAAACCTTTGACATCTCAGATCATGGGAGATTTTCTGAGGCCTTCCTCCAAGGCAGGCTGTAAACATACAGGTGCTTGCGCTCTGAGTTGGAGAAGTGTTATGGGTAGATGATCCAAGGTGGTAGTCCTCAAAGCATCCCAAACCAGCAGCACTGGCATCCCCCTGGGAACTTGCAGAAAGGTAAATTTCCGGGTCCTCCCAGATGCACTGAATCAGAAATTCCTGGGTGTTTTAAGAAGTCTCTGGGGGTTGCAATGTGGGAGAAACCCTGGTCCAACGGACTGTGGAACCTGCTTTGCAGATCAGCCAGACCTGGGAGGAGCTGGAATCGAGGACTTCAGCCTGGCGGGAGCAGGGGTGATGGGCAGTGTCCTTGATGTTCCTGGGACAAAGCGACTCCAGGGGAACAAACTCCGGGGGCAGAAGGATACCAAGTGGATGGCAGCTTTGTCCCTCGCAGTGTTCCAGGGACTTGCAAAGTCTCCTGCATAGAAGAATTCTGATAGGGTAGGAAGGATGATTCCACAGTGCAGCCTTCTCTCTGTCTCCTAGGGCACTGTTACTGATTGTTCACACTGGAGGAAAAGGACAGAAGGACCAGAACACTCTGAATATGTCATGTTGGAAGTGGTAGACACCTTGCTCACCTACATCCTAGAATTTAGTCGTGTGCAAGGGAGGTGGGGAAATTCACCCAGCTGGGCAACCTGTACGCAGCTAGTTACCCTCCTTCCTCTTCATGGACCACATCCCCATGCCTCATCTTCTCACAGTCTGTAGAGGCCTGTACAGATGCTGTTTCCTCTGCCTGAAATGCTATTCCCTCTCTTCTCACCCTTGCTGAGCAGTCAGAGCTCTCCCTGTTATCTCTATCTCTGCTCTCTCTCTGTCTCCTCTGTGATCCAATCTGGGTTTGTATCTTTAATTACTTAATCCTTCCTGGGCCTGTGAATCCTACCAACCCTGACTTAGGCCAGCTGTCTCAGCATCAGCAAAGGATTTGTTAGAAATGCAAATTCCCCTACCTCACCTCACATCTGCTGACCCAGCACTACAGTGGGTCCACCGGCCTGGGTTTCAAAAACCCTCCAGATGATTCTCCCACAAAGTAAACTCGAGAAAATGTTCTCTGAAGGTGAAATCTGGCTGTCTTGAGATCTTTTGGACCCATGGGTGCCGCTGCACCCACCAGAAGCTGGAGCTATGGGGGAAAGGGTGGGAGGCATGTGAAGATGGGAATAGACCCAAGACAAGGTCAAAGGCTGCAATGTGTGAACAGGTGATGCGAGGTGTTGATGGGTGCAGGTTTTTGATCCTGTTTAACCTTTTCATTTCAGAAGCAAGGATATTGAAGCCCAGAGGGGTTGAACCTTTCAGATGAGCTTGGGGCAGAGCTAGAACCAAGGACTCCAAATAGGAGAGCTCATCAATGATGACCATCATGTGGCTCTTTTGTTTCCTTCTCATACCAAGCTCTGTGTTAAGTGGTGGGCACTTAGAGAAGGAGTGTAATGATATTAAAAGCCTGCTATTAACTGCCGATTGTAATATTTCTAATCCTCGCGAGAATGCTATGTGACTAGTATTTCTATCAGGGCACGCTAACTGCTTTTGCAAAGAACCTTAGCCTTTCACAAAATCGTTGCCTGCAGCATTGCATGGGTGAGACCTTCTTGCTGTCACTCAGGGATCCAGCTTCTTGCTGCCACATAGTTCTGTCACCTCTCAGGGCCACATGGGTCTCTGCTGACAGATGGGGATGTAAGAGGGAGCGTGGCAGTATGCAGGTGGGACTGGGCACATCACTTCCACCTCCCACTCCTCCCAGGTCTATTAGCCAGGACTCAGCCCACCCAGCCACACCTGGCCACACCTGGCTACACCTGACCCCAAGTGCTGTTGGGAGTGCAGCATAGAGGTGGGATGAGGGAAGGGAGAAAGGGGCTTGAGTTGGATTTGCAGATCCAACATTAAAGAAGGAGTATTGATACTAAGAGATGTAAGGAGCTTGCCTGAGGTCAACCAGCCAGCAAGAGGCAGAGGCAGGGATCTTAGTCACAATACCTGACACCCGGAAGCACTTGAAGGAGGACAGGCTTATTTTAGCTCATCTTTCAGTAGCCGCAGTCCTTGCATGGTCGGCTGGCTCCAGGGTTGGACAGTACGGCAGAGGAGAGCTGCTCATGGCTTGAAGCAGAGAGAGACAGAGACAGAGAGGGGAGAGTGTAGGGAAGAGCTGGGGAGGGAGATAAGGCTTCTCGGTCATGCGCACAGCGACCTGCCTCCTCCCACCAGTCTCCAGCCCCTAACAGCAAACCAGCTGTACCTGCCAGTCACCTTGCAAAATCCCCACTTTTGTGCACATGACGCTTTGGGGGATGCAGCTAGGTAGAATCCATAGCAGTGGGATTTTATGTTTGCTGAGGCTAGCAAAGCCCCGCTGCAACTGGCAGTGTTAAACAAACAGCTGGATGCATTGTCTTCTGGTTCTGGAGACCAGAAGTCTGCAGTCAGGTGTCAGCAGAGCTACTTCCTCCTCCGAGGGACAATCTGCCCAACGTCCCACCCTCCTGGCTCCTGGTGGCCTTGGGTGTCCCTTAGCTTGTAGGTGGCCGTCTCCCGTGCCTTCCCACTCTTTTCTCTATGTGTGTCTATTTCTGCAGCCAAATTTCCTCTTTTTATACAGACTTCAGTCCTACTAGGTCAGGTTTCACCCTAGTGACCTCATTGTGACTTGACCATCTGCAAAGGTGCTGTTTCCAAAGAAGATAATATTCACAGGTCCTGGGGCTAAGAGTTTGTTATCTCTTGGGGACACTCAATTCACCCCATAGTAGAAATCAAACTCAGTTTCTCTGAAGGTCCTGAGAAGGGTGTCATGAGTTGGCCTGGAGTATTCCAAGCAGGTGCTGTGATTTGGATTTAAAATGTCCCCCAGAGGTGAGCTTACAGCTTTTGGGGCTGTCACTGGATCATAATGATCTATTGATTCGTTCACGGCTCTATGGGCTTATTAGCAGGTGGTGCTAATTGGAGAAAGCAGGTCTCTGGGGGATGTGGCTTTGTTCCCAGCCCCTTCCTTTGGGGCTCTCTTACTCTTCCTCTGCTTCCTGGCAGCCAGGAAAGTGAGCAGCTCCTCCCTTCCACCACAATGTTGCTGCCTCACCACAGGCATCAGTGCAATGGAGCCAGCTGACCATGGACTGAAACCTCTGCAACCACAAGCCAAAGTAAACCTTCTCTAACCTTCTCCTCAGGTATTTGGTCACAGTGCTGGAGAAAAAACACAGTAGGATTCCAAAAGGGTAACATTCACACTGGGCATAGAGGATGGATTGGAGTTCTTCCAGCGGAGGAGTCGGAAGAGAATTCTAGACAGGGGCACATGTAAGGCTATGTTCACGTTTTATCACATGTGCACAAAAGGAACAAGTTGTATTCCTTTTTAGACATCCCGGAGTCTAGTTGTGGCACTAATTCAGGCAGTCTTCCTCCCTTGAGTCTAAATTGGCAGAGTCTGACTGCCCAATTAGAGACAAACAGCAAATATGTATTGAGTACCACTCGGTGACAGGCAATATGCTGCACCCTGGGGACCCAGCCATGAATAAGACGGAGTCCCTGAACCTGGGATCTCATAACCCAGGTAAGCATATGGGAGCCTATGTGAGAAGACAGCTAACGAGCTCAGAAGAAGACACACACGCGCGCATGCACACACACACACACAGTATGATTGAAATATACAGTGTTTAAATACAAATAATTTATTCCAGGAAAAGACACACCTTCACGAATTCCCCTCAAAATCCTCCCCTTCGCTTTGAACACACTTGTCCCCTTGTTCTTGTCACTTTCTGAAGCAGTTCTGGAGTCCTTATTCCCGAGTGTCTTTATCAGATGTGATAAAAAATACAATAAATGTTGCTGCTGAGTGCCATCCAGTAGAGAAAGGCAGACTTGTAAAAAACATGGCAACATTTCTTCATCCCTCTCAGTTACCAGACCTGACACTATGCAACTTCTGGCTCTTCCCCAAAATCAAAGTGACCATGAGACAGAAACTTTTTGAATCAATGCAGGACACTGAGGCAATCACAATGGTACCACTAAAGACACTCAGGAAAGAGGACTTCCAGAACTGCTTCAGGAGGTGGCAAGAATGAAGGGATGAATGTGCTAGAAGTACAAGGGAGGACTCTGAGTGGAATTTATGGCAATATACCTTCTGCTGTGATAAAGTAAAAACAATTTGAATATTCACTGTAATTTTTGATCACATTTTCATATATCCTAAGCCTGCAGGGAGGGGGAGACATAAGAAGCCTAGAACAATCATGGGAGGCTTCCTTGCAGAGGAAGACTCTTGGGACAGGCTTTAATAGAGGTGCTCCAGGCTGGGTCAGCACAGCGCCATGTCCTGATGGCCCTGCTCCCAGACCTGCAGGGATAGCGGGGGTAGTACGAATGCCCCAAATCTGGATGGGTGGCGTGAGATGAGTGCGAAGACTGCGGCACGAGTGACTAGATGAGGACAGCCCTCATAGCCTGCAATTGCTGTGTGTGCCACAAAGGGGCCCTGGAGAGGTGCCCTTCTCAGAACTCAGCCCAGCGGTCTCCTTGTGGGTGGCTGCCGATGGCAACTTCACTGGCTAGAAGCCTAGTCCACAATTACTAAGTTAAATGACTGCTTCTAGGGTGTGTGCTACCAGCAAACACTCCTCCTCCTCCGCCTCTTGCTCCATCTCTTCCTGGGTGGTACTTTCACCCTTGGCAACATCTTGCCCTATCCTTAGAGGATGTGCCCATACCCACTGCCAGGGCAGCACCCCCAGATCCAAGGAACTGCACCCTACCAGGCCAGCCTGGGCTCTCTTGCCTCCCCTTCCTCTCCTACACTGGAGCAAAATGACATCAACTGGGCAGAATGACTGTCCTCCTCCTGGGTAAGGAAGAGCTCTCAAGACAAATGTTCTGCCTTTTGAGTAAAATCCTAGACTTTGCAAACAAGTATAGGAAGGGAGGGGTGGATAAGCCACGAACCCTTCCCTGGGTGTCATGCGGCCCCCGAAGGGAATAGTCTCCCACTGCAGCCCATGTGTGTATTGGTTTCCAAATGTTTAATTTTGTGATCCAAATCCTGGACCAGGCGAACCGAAGGCCCCTGGTGCCTGTGTAGAAGTCATTTCAGTCAGGACTTAGGACCTGCAGCCAGCAGGGTGCACCAGCGGGGATTAGACTCCCTGGGCACCTTTCCAGAACTCATTGAAGTGGTGGATGCTTCCACCCAGCTGGGAGGGGCTCCCGTGGGAGGCCCTCAGATTTCCCCTCAGGCTGCACCTCTGCTTGCTGTGTTGACTGTGGCTTTTCCAGACGGTGGCAGTCTTAGGCCGGGGGACTCCATCCTTTCTGTGTCCCCAGAACTTGGCCCAGGGCCTGGTGATGACAGGTGCTCAGCAAACAAATGAGAAAGGAAGTCATCGCTGGGCCCCAGACGTGTGTTTAGCAGCATCAGGCCCTTGAGGGGAAACAGGATGGGCCGGTCCTTGCCCCAAATGTGCACTTAGAAGGGAAACTGAGAACGGCCAGCAGGAGGCGCAGTGTGGACAGAGGATGGGTTGGGTCTTGCGGGGTGGAGGGGAGCTGGAAAGTCAGTGGGGAGGAAGGAGGCCATTCCAGGGGGTGAAAGACAGCATCATCCAGTGGCCGCGAGCGCCAGGAACTTTAGGAAGTATGTCCCATCCCAGCTGCCGCTGCCTGGTTGGTAAACAGCACTGTCTCCAGGACCCAGATGAGGGTAGGTGGTGCCTTTCTGGGTGGGTGCTTCCCCATGGCCTTGGGTCTTGGGGACTCAGCAGGGTCCCCATCCTCAGGAAGCTCACTTCCTAAACCAGAAAGTAAAGCAGAATGAAAACTAAACCAAGCCACGCCAAACCACTTTAGATAGTGCTCACTGCTACTGAGATAATAAAGGAGGGTAAGAGTGAGGGGTCTGGGGGCTGTGTTGGAAAGGGGGCTCAGAGAAGGCCACTCCAAGCAGGTGCCAGTGGGCCAGTTGGGGAACATCTAGAGGAAGAATGTTTCAGACAGTGCAAGCTGTTTGTGCAAAAGCCCTGGGGTGGGTGGGAATTTGTATTCTGCAGGAAAAAAGGAGGCTGCTATGGCTGGAGCCCAGCAAGTGGTAAGGGAGGGAAGGGAAGAGAGGAGGCTGAGATGAGGAGTGGGGACCCATCACGCAGGGCTGTGCCTGGCGAGGCTGAGGCTGTTGGGAATGCTGCCGGCACATTTGGAACAGGCTTGCCACAGCTTCCTGGTAGGTGAGCATTGAAAAGACAAGAAAACCAACTAACAAAGTGCTGCAGCACGGTGTGTGCCTTGAAGACACACGGCGGCTGTGCAAATGATTTGTAGGGCAAGGGACAAGTGATAGGGCCAGGGATCTCCGAGGGGGACCACACCGGAGGGGTAGGAGGTCTGCTGGATGAGGAAGGGGCCAGGCTCTGGTAGAATCTGCAGTCTGGAGGTCGCAGGACCTTCTTGAGGAAACGAGGGGACTCTGGGAGAGAGGAGCTGGCCTGTCCTGTGTGGAAGGTTGAGTGACATCCCTCCCTCCCCGCCCTATATCTACCTGGAACCTCACAAAATGACCTCATTTGGGATAAAGGCCATTGCAGATGCAAGGAAGCCAAGGACCTCAAGGTGAGATCATTCTGGATTTGGCTGGGCTCTAAACCCAATGACAGGTGTCCCTAAGAGATAGAGAAGTTCCCAAGACACAGGGAAGAAGGTGGTGCAAAGCCAGAGGTAGCAGCTGGAGCGATGTGGCCACAGCCAAGGGGTCCTGAGCATCTGGAGAGGCTGGGCCATATTTTCCTCTCGAGGAGGCTTTGGAGGGACCGAGGCTCTGCCACACTTCGATTTCAGACATCTGGAAGCCTCCGAATTTCAAGGGAATATATATTCAGTTCTGCTGCTTTTAGCTGCTGTGTTTGTGGTAATTGGCAGCCGCAGTCCCAGAGAAGGAATCCAACACCCAAGGAGAAACCTCCACGCACATTGTTCGGTGGTGGCAGTGATGACCCTCTGCTGGGATCCCACTTGGAAAGCTTGGTTCTGTTCCTGTTTTGCTGCCCTCCCCATCTATATTAGAATAAGATTGAATTTTCTAGCTTGGGTTACTAAGCTTTCAGATCTGGAAACTGTGGCCATTCATCAGCTGTCACGGGATGTCGTAAACAAGGGGCTTTAAAAACCGTATTTGCTTTTTAGGGTGATAATCTTTGGAGGTGAAGCTGGGAGTTATACATAATGCATGCATTTTAATGGGCCACGCACTACAGCCCTCTTTAGTTGGAATGATTCGTTTTAATGTTCAAAATAAATATCAGAGACAATTTGCCAACAAAGCTGATTTTCTCCTCCCACCATTAACTTAATCTTTATACCTCAGCCTAATGACAGAGGGGCTGGGGGCCGGGGGCTGGTGGAGGGGGGGCTCTTCAAGGCTGCAAGCTGTTGTGTGGTGTGGTCACGAGCCTCAGGGTGACCCCATGTTTGCGTTTGCAGGGGACATTCCTTGTGCACGCCCAATGACCTGGGGCCATGATTCTGAGCTGGGATCAATTGACACTGCCACTATTCAATGCTTTTGATGGACCAAATTGCAATTTCATGTACTTTAATCTAAACCTAGAGATATTTTCTGGTTCCTATGATAAATAGGAGATCATGCTAAATATGCTCTTTACAGGCGGTGAAACCGAGGCCCCATGAGCACAGAGCATTGTCTGGGGATACTGAGCTCCCCAGCCATTAGAACTGCTCCTCTCTCTCAGGTGCTTTCTGGGTGCAGCTCCATACCCTGCTAGCATGTACAGTTCCTTTCTGCTCCTGTGTCCCCAGCCCCAAGGACTTCTTGCTGTACTTTTGCAGGCAAATCCTAAGGGCCACACTGCATTCTGCCTTGGGCCTCCTGTGTTGACCCTGTGTGAGGTCACTGAACTGCTGTCCACTGCACATTGGGACACGGACCTGGGAGAATTAATCACATTCACTCACTGTGGTTGATTTTGGATGGCTGATCTGTAATCGAGGCAAGAAAGGAGCCAGCTTTTTCCTGAAGCTCAGAGAAGAGAGGGCAGGATGATCCTCCCTGTTTGGTGGCCGTGTCTGACTTCCCCAGTTTAGGGGAAGTTGCTGGCGGGGGGAGGTCTGGGGACATACATGTGGGAGGGAAGGGATTTGCTGAACTTAGCTCATTTTAAACCCCGAAGTTTCCTTGCCAAATGCTGCCCTGGTCTGTTTTGTGCCGCTGGAAGAGGATGCCACTGACAGGGTAATTTATAAAGAAAAGATGTTTATCTCTCCATTTTGGAGGCTGGAAGGGCTGCATTGCCCCGTGGTGAGCGGTGAGAGACCCAACTTGCTTTACAACAAGCCCACTGCCACCTACTCCCCGCTTCTCAGAGAATGGGATTCACGTGTGCACGAGGCAGAGCCCTCCAGGCTTAGCTCCTCCTGATTAAGGCCCCGCCTCCCCGCACGGTTGCACTGGGAATGCCTTTCCGCCCATTCAAACTGTATCAGACAGGGAGCTGCTCTCTTCCCCAAGCCTCAGGGAGCTCCCAGCTCTTCAGGGGTGAGGCCACAAGGGGAGGGAAGACAGGAAGCCCAGGCTCAGCCCAGCTGCTTGTCAGAGGAGAATCTCCTGCTGGCCTCCGCAGGCCCTCTCCAGAACATGGAGTTTAGAATGGTTTGTTCTTTCCTTTGTTCATTTAATAAACAAAGAGGCGGGCCTGCGATACAGCTCAGTGGCACAGTGCTTGCCTGTTAAGTGTGAGGCCCTGAGTTCGACTTCTGGTATTAAAAAATAAGTAAACGAGGAGACCTTCACTACCTAGGATTCTGCTGTGTGTCTTGATAAATTCACCTAAAAATCCAGGCTTTGGGCTTTTTGGTAAAAAACAAGGATAGAGCTCCTGGGCATTTTGTACCTGACAGCTGCCAGTGGCTCTGGGCTGTGGCCGCCCTCCCCAGCGTCACCTTCATGTAGCTCATGTCACTTGTCCATGCTGCCTGCATATTCCCAGCAGTCCTCAAGTTTGACAGCCCTAGTCTGGTCTCTGCTTTCTGTGTACCAGAGCAGGGCATGCAGTAGGCGCCAGAGAAATGCACATTATTTATTGCAGGGGAACTGATGCTAGAGGGACTTTGAAAGGTCCTGGTGTCCATCACATAGTTCCACAGTGCCAGCAGTGCCAAAGGGAGAGAGTCCAGCCCCTTCCTCAGGGAGCTCAGATCAGGCCCAGCGAGTGTCCTGGAAGTGGGCACACAACCCCATGGCACAGCGTGGTGGGGATGCAAGCTCACCAGCCACTGGGAGGCCCTTGGGCACATCCACCAGCTTCTGCCTGGTTGTGTGCATAAATGTGCAAAGATATAGACAAAAGCCACTATCTGAGAGAGTGTGTGGTAGCAGCTAGAAGCCACTGAAACGCCCAGGAGCCCGCCTAGGATGGAAGATGCGGTGCTTCTGCCCAGCGGCTGCCGGAGGGACTAGAGTGGATGGTTTTGTGCTGATACAGAGAGAATCTGAGATGCACTTTCAGCAGAATAAAACAAGGAGCAGAACAGGGCCTGGGTATGAATGTATTTTGTGTAGAAAAGGGCGGATGAAAGCCTGGCCTTTGGCACAGCCTGGTGCGAATCCTGGCTCTGTCACTTGGCAGCTGTGTGCCATCAGCAAGTTGCTTACCCTCTCTGGGCTTAGGTAGCCAGACCATGCCATGGAGCTCATGGTAGCCTCTCCCCATGGAGTTATGAGGAGTCTGTGTGCTCCTCTATGTCAAGAAAGCACAGGGTTGGGCCCAAAGTGAATCTTCATTTGCCGTTATTACTGTCTGCCTTCAGATCTGTGAGGTCCTTCCCTGGAAAGTCTGAATGGCAGAGCTGGCTGGGTCCCCAGGAGACAGAGGGAGAGGAAACTGCTGCGTGTGGGCCTTAGATCTCTGGGGAACCTGGCTCCCTTGTGGTCCTGTGGGGCGGCTGAGCTTCTGATCCACTCCTGTCCTCAGAGCTTCCAGCCAGCTCCCTCCTCCTCAGTGCTCAGAGCACCGCAGCTGCACGGCAGGAGAGAGGCTGAGTCAGAGTCCCTCTGACCCCTCTCATCAAGTGAAGGCTTTTAAAGGAGGAAACACTCTGGTGGGAGGGCCTTGGGCACATTTGAATGCTTTAATGCCAAGCACACACAGCTCTCTGGTTTGAAGACCAGAAATCCAGGCAAGTGGGGATCAAGGCACGAGATCAAGGCACTTGGGCCACCATTTTTTGCAGCATTCTGCTCTGAGCCAGGGGCCACTGCCTGTCCAGCTATCCCAAAGAGTAGCCCCCAGGCCAGCCTTGGGTGAGCCTGCCCATCCCTCCTCCCACCCAGCTCGGGCTCCCCCATTGCTCCCACACTTCTGGTCCTGCAGGATCTTGGTTGCCACCTAGCAAATCTCTTCCCGCCTATTCCTATCCCAGTCCTTGGAGAAACCCTCCCTGATGTCCTAATTGGGAGGTGCTATGGTTTGAGTGTGGTGGAATGTGTGCCCCAAAGGCTGCTGTGGTGAAGCTTGGTCCCCTGGGTGGAGATGTTCAGAGATAGCAGAATCTGCATGAGGTGGGGCCTAGCGGGAGGTGGTTAGGTCATTGCGATGCGTCTTTGGAAAAATTATGTTCTCTTGGGATGCGGTTGGTTTTTATGAGAGAGTTGTTATAAAAGGCAAGATGGAAATTGGAGTGATACAGGCATAGCCCTCTACTTTAAGAGCCCTTTAAATCCTTTAAGACCACCTTTAGAGTCCAGGGTTAGGAAAATACAAAGATTTGGAGCCCAGCAGATCTGTATTTAAAGCTTATCTCTATAGACATTATCTTTGGAAGTTGGGCAACATTTTATCAGTTTCTGGGCCTCAGTTTTCCATCTGAAAAGTGGGTGTACAAGGATCCATCTCAAAGCATGTTGCAGGAATGGTGAATTAATGTGTAGTACTCAGTCTGCACCATCTACAGATGGTCTATGACAGAACTGGAATAAGAATTAGAAACATGTACAGCCACTTGACATCTCTGTGTTATTTTAGCTTAAGTTACAAAAGTATCTATGCCAGTGATGGTGAAGCTTTTAGAGACCAAGTGCCCAAACTGCAATCTCAAACCCACTTATTTATCACAAAGTGCCAACACTGCAATTAAATCTGAATGCTGAGGTTTTAGTTTAGAAAAACAACTGTTACCTGATGCTTGGCTGCTGGGGTAACTTGGCTCACATGCCAACAGAAAGGGGTCTGTGTGTGAGCTGCAGAACACATGCCATAGGTTCATTACTACTGATCTATATTATATTAGGAAATAAATTGATTGGAAATGCAAAGACTGGTCCTTCCACATTGCGAGTTTGAGAAGTCTTGTCTTAGCAGGGAGGAAGTCTCAAGACATAGTTTTAACTTCTATCTATCCATCCATCCATCCATCTCATTCATCTATCCACCCATCCATCCATCCCATTCATCTATCATCCATCTGTCCATCTGTCCACCCATCCATCCATCCATCCATTCATCCATCCATCCATCCACCCACCCATCCATCCATCCCATTTGTCTATGCATCTGTCCATCCATCCATCCATCCATCCATCCATCCATCCATCCATCCATCCACTCTATCTACCTATCCATCCACCCATCCATCCATCCATCCATCCATCCATCCATCCATCCATCCACTCTATCTATCTATCTATCTATCTATCTATCTATCTATCTATCTATCCATTCATCCATCCATCCATCCATCCATCCATCCATCCATCCATCCATCCATCCATCCTTCCATCCATCCTATTCACCTATCCACCCATCTACTCAGCCATGGGTAGAGGCACATAAATCAGGGAATTAGACCTACCTCATAGTATATTTGGGAGCAGTTGGGAGGGGCCAGGAGAAGCCCTATCCTGCAGTCCCATCACTTGCCCTGGCTTGGTCCTTGCCTTCATCTTTGTTGGGAAAACATAGGCAAAATCTACTTCATGTCTATTTTTCATCTTCCTGAAATTCAAAGTCGGGAATTTGCTCCCCCGACTCTACCCCAATCTAATTTCCTTTTATTATGAAAACCAGGAAAATGACAAGTAATTGCTTGAAGATGTTAGAAAGATTGCATTTTGTTTTGCAACTATCAGCTTAAAAATAATGTTTAAGAGATTATGAATGGGTGATTAACTATTTTTTCCATTACTTCTCTCTCAAAAGCAAAACCACAGTGATAGTGATATGCACAGTAAAACAGAGACCTCTTGATCTGAAACTAGGCAAGAAAGCAAAAATACCCATCCCACAGGGTACAGTAGCCCTCTGGGGGAGAAATGTTTCCTCTCAGGGAAAACAGAGACAGGGAGGCGGGTGGAAATGGTGGAAGACAAACTTCATCTCTGCCTGCTAATTCCTCTGTGGTGCCTCCTCCCTCTTATTCTTATGGGAAACAGCAGTTAGAGGACTGCAGTCGAATTCCCTATTTACTGCTTTTCCTGAGTCAGTTTGTTTTGGGTGCAACCAGTCTCTGATGCGGCTCTATTACGCCATTTCAGTGGATGTTTATCACTTAAAAGGAACAATTTTAATACCAACATTTGCTGTACAGTATGAGCCATAAATGTGATTTAGGCTTCCCTCTATAATAGACTCTATAGGCGATTGCGTAGGCTCCAGAGTGTTCCTCCAAGTGGTGGCCGTGAAAACGAACAGGCTTTTCCTTCTTTGGTGAAAGTTTCCCATTTCAAGGCCTCTTGAAATTAATTGAATACAAACTGGGTCGATGAGCTGCTCCACACATCTTCCTTGTGCAAGATGTCTTGGGAAGGACCGGTCTCTGGGCAGCAAGGCCCTGGAGGCTGGGGAGGATGCTGCCTAGGTGCTCAGAGGCTTTTAGTGCTTCTTGTCTCTCTGGGCTCAGTTTTCCTTCTGCAGTGGCTGGGGATGGTGGTTGTGGCACAGCTGCCTCAGTGCTACTGAGAGTTAGGTCTGCTGGCTGGCAGTGCCAGCTCCCTGAGAACTTGCTAGAGATACAGATTCCTTGGCTCTGCCCACTCTGGCTAAGCTGGGCAGGGGTTCAGATCCACAGAGCATTTGGGAAGCCCTGGTGTTGGGGAGCAGAGCTGGAGCCTGCCAAGGGTTTTAGTGGACTTCCAGGCCTGGGAGCCGGATGCCCGCTGAATGTTTAGGATTCAAGTTGGTGTATGACAAAAATAATGAGTCCAGGCTTGGATATCACAAGGTGAGGTCTCGTGGTGACTGATCGGAGCGTATGTCCTGGGCTGGTGAGGAGCACGGGGACTCATTGGAAGATGAGTCATGCCTTGCACATTCAGAATTACCTGATGGGCACCCTCCCCTGCCTGGGGCCCTTCCTGCACACTATGCTGTCCCTATCCCTAGACTGGGCAGTGGTGAGGGCGTGGACATGCTTAGTCTGGGGAAAATAGCCGCTGCTGGAGAGATAGTGACCTGTGGGCTCTTCAGGGGCTGGAGGGCTGTGTATAACCGAGCGGATGTCCACACCACTTCTGGTGGCAGAGCCAGGCAGTGTCCCAGGGGATAGGAGGCATGGCAGAGGGGTGAGGCGGACCTTAGGCATGTGGGCACAGTGGGGACTGTGATCCTATTTGCCATTGAGGCTGTTCTCTTTTGGGAAATGTCTCTTTTTCTCCGGTCCATGGTCCCATCCAGGTCCTGTGCCATCTGTGTTAGTCTGCATTTGACCTTCCCGTGGCCTCCATCCCCTGAGTGGGGAGCCATACCCTTGGGAATAAGGCAAGGAAAGCCTGTGTGTGTGGACGAGCTGCTTCCTGCTGAGAAACACCTCCATTCGGGGGAAAATGGGATTAATTTTTATCGGAAGCAGCCTAGGCTGAATGTGCAGTTTTCAAATTGTTGACTATGATATTAAGTAACAAGCAGACTCCTGTCCAATGGATGTTATTAAAATTAACTGTTTTAGCACTACATTTAGAATCAAAACCAATCTGTCACTCCTAAATTGGTTTCTTTCAACTGCTATTTGCGTGTAAAATGAACAGTTTTAACAATTACATCTCCAGTGCAAATCATAAACTTGATTTACGGGAAAACACTTAATTTACTGCATTTGACTGTGCACCAGAGCTGCCAATTATCGATGCTAAATTTCCCTGCTTGATTATTTGGTTCTTAGCAGCAGCCTTGGCCCCTTTGCCTCACTCACCTGTGGGTCCGAGGTCCCACCTGGGGGCTGGATCCCGCTTGGGGCTTTGGCATGGGAAGAGTTGGGTGTGCAAGAGCCGACGAGGGCCCAGGGGGAGCCGAGTGTACAGGGACCCTCTGCTCCACCCAAGTGGGGCTCACCACCAAGGAGGGAAAAATCACAGAATGTTGGAGCAGGGGGCCCCTCAGAGAAAGTAAGTTCATTCACTCATTTATTCATTCATCAAACACGACTGAACAGCCATTTTTCCAGAGCTAGGAGTTGTAGGTTCTGCCATGACTAATATACTCTCCTTGGTCCCTGTCCTCAGAGAATTTACTAAGAGGAAACACAGGCCCTGGCCAACATGACTTGGTGATAGGAGAAATCTCCTTTTGGTGGCTGGTTGCTAATGAGCTGAAGAACTGGGAAGCCTTGTAATGCACGCACTGTGCTCAGAGGTGGTGGGGTTGGAAAGCTAACGTGCAGGGTCTCCCTACCTATTCCAGGCTGGCCTTGAACTCACTATGGAGCCCAGGATGGCCTTGCACTTGCTGTGATCCTCCTGCCTCAGCCTCCCAAGTGCTGGGATTACACACTGTTGCTGGAGGGAAGTACAGGGTATTTCCAGGGAAGGTTGCATGGTTTGGCCTGGCAGGAGTTGAGCAGGCACTTGGAGCTGGATTGTCTCTTTCAGGGAGTTTAGATCCACTCGGATTTACAGCTGAAGCCCTTCTCTGGCTAGGCAAGTGGAAGTCTGTGCAAGTCTGCAGGGCCTGTGAATGCCAAGAAGTTATAGCCTTGGCGTGGGGGCGATGGTCCCCTGGTATTTTGAGAAATTGGAAAGCATATGCAAACCGTATGCAAATGAGGTACCAGGCAGCACCTGCTGCACGGTGTAGTCAGCCAGCTTCTGCACTGCCTCGGAAGGGCTGGTGCTTTCCACCAAGGTGAGAGGGGTGGTGCCTTGTGACTTGGGGTAGAGTTTAGGGGAGCACTGGGGCAGCTTGGGAAGAAAGTTGCCCAAGACTTTCCCCACCAGTTAACTTTCTGTGGAAGGCAGTGTCCCCTGGGAAGAAACAGAGACTGGAGTGTAGGGCCCTGCAGAGCAGGAAGAAGGCCCCAGGTCCCCACCTCCAGGGAGTCCAGGCCTCGGCAGGGCAGAGTTCGCCTCCTCTCTGCCCAGACCCCACTCCTCTGTGATCTGTCCCCACAGGGAGGATCGTGGGCTCTTTCAGAACCAATACCCCAGAGTCAAGGGTCTGGGTGCCCTCTGGGCCTGAGATGGCCCCATACTTCCTGAGATGGTGGTGGCATCCTGGTATCCTACCAGGGGGCTCATCTTTGCCTCCTCAGCTTCCAAACTGAGCCCGGAAGCTTCCCAGGACCCCTGTGATTGAAAACCCCCTGGCAAATCTTTCTTTCCCTGGCAGCTCTACTGAGATGCAGGAGGCTGCGGACCCTCGCCTGAGTTGACAGGGAATGAAGGGCTGTGCCTGGGCCTGAAGCTTCCAGGTCTGACTCCTCAGGGCTCCCGTGTGGTCTTGGATGCATGTCTTCTCTGCCTGTGCCCTGTATCTTAGCAGCAGACCAGACAGTTCAAGAGCCCACTCTGCAGAGCGTAGCGGCTCCTGAGCAGCTGGAAGTGTGTGTGTGTGTGTGTGTGTGTGTGGGTGTGTGTGTGCATGGGGGGGACCATGTGGGAGATTGGTGAGTGCAGCAGGGCCAGGGCCACCTGACAGACATTGTTGAGGCAGCATAGGGATTCCCAGCTCCAGGCCCACCCTGACCCCCCTGCAGGGAGGCGGGAGCCCCCTCCAGCTGGTGAGGTTGTTCCAAACTGGATCCTGGGTGCTGGTGCAAGGAGGTCTCACAGCTGTACCAGCTGCCCCTCCGGCTCCCTCCTGTTCTCCTTTTTTCCCTGTCCCTGCTCTCAGCATCTCTGCTTTCCAGCATGCCTGGCTCTCCCTCCAGGCCTTATGACTCAGCCTTCTCACCTTCTCTGGGGCAGCTGTCCTCTGCTCCCCACCTGACCCCTGCCCTGCCTTCTTGCAGTCCCCTCCCTCATCTCCCCACGGCCCTTGCTGTGGCAGCTCCTCTCCTCTGCCCATCTGTGCTCAGTCTCCCCTCTTCCAGCCACTCAGTTCCCAAGCACAGAGCACTTTGGGGAAACTGAGGAAGGGTCTCAGACAGCTGAGAGTGGGAGGGGCTGGAGGGGAGAGTGTCAAGAACAGCCAGCCTTCAGCAGGTGGCACTGTTGGGCGACTTTTGCTTGGGAAACCTTTTAGCACTGAAAAAACACTCTGGAATCTATTGGCATTTGAGAGCTTTTTTTTTTTTTTAAATAAAAATAATGACTCTCATTTCCCGGGCATCATTAAACAAGGTGCAGTGTTTGTGCGTGCGATGCGTGTGATGATGTATGGTGCGTGTGTCTGCACGAGTGTGTGGGGCTGGAGCACAGAGTGTGTGTGCACACCTGTGAGTGTGGGCGAGACCTGGATGACCAAGCCTGTGCATTGGAATGGTGCTGGTGTGCAGGTGCGGATGGGACCATGTCCGTGTGTGGTTATGGCAGGGACCAGAGGTGCCACACAAGGTGTGTCTGTCCATGCACACCGCCGTTTCCTGTGGGTGCATAGTGCAGGGGTGGGGCTGTGTGGGAAACATGGGGTGACTGGTGGTGATTTAGTACGGTGGATAAGAGGGAGAGCCTCAGAATTAGCCTCCTGCCCCAGGATTTAAATTTTGGCTTCATACTCACAGCTGTGTGATTTTGACCTTGTCAGTCAATGTCTCTGAGCTTCAGAGTCCTCACCTAAAAAATGAGATAGTAGCAATTGTTGCCTGTCTGAATGATGGTGTGTTATTTAATTTTTTTTTTTTTTTTTTTTTTTTTTAAAAGGGGGTTTCAATTTTCAGTTCAGACTGGTCTTGAATTCACTATGTAACTCAGGCTGGCCTCAAACTCACAGTGATCCTCCTGCCTCAGCCTCCTGAGTGCTGGATTACAGGTGTGAGCCACCATACCAGGCTGTCTGGATGATGGTGCGGAGGAAACAAGATCATTATGTAAAGACCCTGCCATGCTGCCGGGCATGGGTCAGGGCCCAGTGGTCTCAGATCCACGGTGCTGCTGTCCAGCTCCTCTGCTGCCTCTGTGGGCCTGCTGGACCCAGTGCACCATGCTCTACTGGACACACTAGGGCTACGATGTTCTCCATGGTGGGGATCCAGCCAGTACAGGCCCTGTGAGTCACCGAGTCCAGCTCCTAGTGTAACAGGAGATGAGAGGGCAGCCCAGGGGCCAGTGGTCTGTGCCCTGGTGCACACGGTTCCTACTTTGCCCAATTTGTGTGTGAGGGCCCTGAGCCAGGCCGGGTGCTCCTTTTCCTGGTGCCCACAAGCCACGGCCTGAGGGTGCCCTGTGCCTGGGTTCCTGGAACCCCAGCTCTGCCCTCCACCTGCTTTCCTCTTCCTCCTCTCTTCCTGGTGGCCTTCCTCGTTGAAGCTGGCAGTAGAGCAGGGAGACCTCAGGCTGGTCTCTACAGCAGTGTGACAACCACTCCAAATGCAGGAGCTTTGAGCAATTTATTATTATGGCACCCAGGTCCTGGGGTTGGCTTCGTGTGCTGGGGTCTCTTGTGTGGTTGGTGGGTGATGTGGACGTACCCATCTGGCTCTGCATGCGTGATTCCTGGTTTATTTTTCTATGTAGTGTCTCTTCCTTCAGGGTCTCTGCATGTGGCTTGGCACTTTGTACATGGCAGGTAGCTCCCAGGAGATAGGAAGAAGAGCTGTCCAGCTAGGTAAGGGCCTTGGGTTGCTATGGTGTCACTTCCCTTGGCTTCTACTGGACAAAGCTGTCGTGGGCCCACCCAGAGTCCAGGGGCCACAGAATGCAGCTCCTCCTTATGGCTGTGTAGCTGGAGAGCTGCTGGAAGGGTGGCAGTGCTGTGGGCTTCCTGGAAGAGCACGCTTTGGCGACCCCCGGACCACTCAGTGTTCACAGTGATTGTGCCCTCGCCATTGAGTCGTTGTCAGGCATGCGGAGCTTGGCCTGGCTGACAGCAAGGCCCCAGGTGTGCTAGCACAGCCATCATCCTCTCGTCCCTCACACAGGAAGAAAGTGAGGCTCAGAGAAGTTAAGGGACCAGACCTGGGTTGCACAGCTCACGGATGGCAGAGCTGAGCTGGAAGGTCAGCCTGGCTCTCCATGTTGCTCCCTCTGCCCTCTGAGACTCTCACAGGCAGGAGGAGGCCAGGCCAGTGAACCGTCTCGCCTGGCTGCTCCTGGGTTCTTCTGCCCTAATCCGGCTGCTCTGTGCCCAACTCCTGCTCCTGCCCCTGAGCGGGGAGGAGAAGTGCTCTGGCCTCTTCTGGCTTTCCAGACACATTGGTCCTCCAGCTGCCCTGGGGGGCTGGCTGCACCCCTTCTGAAGATGTTGAGGGAAACTGAGACTTAGAGGGCCCCCGTGGTCCTCCTGGCTGTGTGTGGCTTTGCTGGCTTCCTCAGGGCCACTGTGCACGGTTCCTGCACCTGTTCCAGCTCCAATGCTGCTGCTTCTCTGGGGCTCCCTGCCCTGTCGGGCTCACTCCTCCTTGTCGCCTCACCACCCCCATCTCCTCCAGTCAGCACCCTCCCCACAGCCAGCACCAGCTTCCGTCCCAAACTCTGGTCCACTGTGTCTGGCCTCTGTCAGGCCTTTCCATGGCCCACTGTGTTTCTCCCAGCACTAGTACTCCGGGGCCCCACTCCTCTGGGGCCTCGGGGCCAAGCATTCTGGGAACCATTAGCTTTCTTTATCCCGTCAGTCTTGGCCTTATTTATCATGTCCCCTCATTTTATTTCACGAAATCACTTTTTAACATTTCCTTTGTTAGAACTTTTACCTAAGGTGGCCTGAGTTCAAATCACTTCACTCAGTGGTTCTCAACCTGTTTTCTACTTAGCCTCAGTTGACTCCCAAAAGTGCTTGTCCTCAGCATTTACTGCTGCCTCAGGCCTCCCCACTTGTGTCCAGGCAGTCAACGTCCTCCATTTAACTCAGGGAATAGCTCCTCCAGAGCCCCCAAGCCCTGGGCCGTGCGCTGGTACCATATCTCTCTGCAGTCAGTTGGTGCGGGGTTCCCTTCTTGCACTTCACTCTGGGGCTCAACCTTAAGCCACTGGAGGGTGGAGATGGCATGTTGGCCATAAGGTCTCCTGCGGTCCTTCCCAGGCCTGGGACACACAGGCCTCATGGCTGATCAGCAGGGAGCGGGCACAGGAGCATCGAGGTGGAAGAGGCATTTTGATCCTAGGCCAAACAGGCCAGCTTGCTTGAGTTTCACCACGAGGTGGGAAGGGGCCGTTCCTCCTTCTTGCTTTGCTGTGGGCATCCCTGGCTCTCAGGACGGGTGATACCACTGGTACACATGTCTGCCCCTGCATTCAGTTGGATGAAAACGTGGACCAGTCATTCTCTTTCTTTTCCATAGGGAGAGAACATAGGAACTGGCCTTTGGCTGCAGGAGGAGCTGAGATCCTAGCTAGATGCAAGGAACGACTTTCCCAGTAGTGAGAATTATGGGCCATTTGATTAGATTCCAGGACAGTCTAGACCCAGGGGACTTTTTTGTTGTCCTGAAGGACGTAGGGGTGATGGCATCTCCCAGAGGTGGATGAGATGAATCCTTTGCCTTTTGCGTCCTTGAGCTTTCCAGAGCAGCCAGTTCTCAGGGTCCCTGGGATCCCTGGGGGAGGAGGCGCTTGCAGACCCAGGGCAGGAGGGTGGGAGAGCCCTCTGGTGAGAGGTCTGCATGGTGGGAACCAGCCTCCCAACCTCTTTGGCTGGGCCCGTGCTACCCATATGAAGGGAGGCTGTCATGCCCAGCTGGCCCCACCGGCTTTAGGAGTCACTTGGGGGCCACTCCCCCACTCATGCGCATGCCACAGTTATTTTTAGCACTGGGATGTGCAGAACATGCTCAGAGAAACAGAGTGGAAAATCTGACACTCGGAGACTCACTGGGAGGAGACCCAGCTCCTCTGCCCGGGTGCCGCTCACGTGTCTGATTTGCATCTCGCACGTTTCTTGGAACAGCCAGACTTTGGATTCCAGCAGCCTCCCGGGAAGACCCACAGCCTCCGGGACCACGTCTGGCCCTTGGACTTGACTGCCAGCCACGGCTCCTGATCAGATTTGTCTTGTTTCCACTGATCCCCAGGAAGAGACAGTGCAGGTCTCCCAAGGAGGGTGTCCAGGGGCCTGAGACTGCGCAGAGGGAGAAGGCTGGTTGGGAGGAGTACTGGGGAGAGGGCCCAGCTCCCTGCCCAGGGTGATGGTGGTGGTGGTGTACTGGATATTTAATTAAAAATTACTTCATGTTTTTCCTCTTCTTATTACAAAAACAATGCATGCTCTTTGTAGAAAAAATTTAAAACACAGATAAGCAAACAGAAGAAAATTAAAAACACACATAATCCCAGCACTCAGACACAAACCCTGCAAATATTTTGGTATTTTGGTGGTTCTACCACCAAGCCTTTTTACTTTTCCTTCTTTAGGACATTTTCATTTATTTTTAATTACACATGTAATACAGGAACACAGTCTCATTAGAAGAGTTCAAACAGTACAGACCAAGCCGAAGCCTCCTCTCCCCCTCTCCAACCCTGGCTTCCCTTTGCTGCACGGGTAATCATGGTGACAGTTTTGATGTATATCGTTCCCGATCTTTAGAAAGTGTACAGACACATTTATATCTGTTCACACAGCGTTACATGGTTTTATTTTTAGTGTGCTTGGATATTTTTTCCCCCACCACAAATGATATCATGCCGTATGTATTGTTCTACACTTTGATCTTGTCACCTATTAATCTCAGGGTCCTCTCAGTGTCACTATGCGTCATGCTAACACATTTGTTGTAACTGCTGGGAGGAGTTTCTTCACATGGACCCGCTGGTGTTTATTCAGCTTCCCCTTGTGCTGGGCTGCTCGACGGCTTCCCTTGAGCCCCGGGCCTGGTTTGCTGGGACAGTGTGTGTGCCTGTTCCTCCTCTGGGGTCGAACTGGAAGCTAGAAATTGCTGGGCATTCTCCTTTTATGCACATAAAGCATACGGGAGCAGCTGGAGCCACCTGCTCTAAGAACCTGCCTTCTCCACTTTCCCATGCTAACAAGGCACTATGACAGTATCTCTCCAATGGTGAGGCCCTACGAGGTATGCCTAGGGAGAACGGATTGGAGATCCAGTCTCCCGGTGAACACATTCAGGCTAGAGTCAGAGACTCACGGAAACTCTCTTGGACCCTCACCAGTGTCCATGTGTCATGAGACATCCTGAAGCAAAGGGATGGTTAGTCTTCATTTGGCCTGGCTCTTCCCAGTTGGAGAGCTTCGGGTCAGGAAGTACAGATTATAGTGGACAGGATAGCACCCTGCTCCTGGGTCCTGGCTCTACTGCTCCAGTGCTGGTCCCCATCCCCCTCTTCTGGCTTGTGCGATGTGCTGCCTGAGGACTTGCTCTTGCTGTGTGTCGGCTGGGCTAAGAATGCTGGGGACTGACACTGTCCTGGGCCCCACAGCCCTCAATGAATGACTGAAAGGACCGGACAAGATCCCTACTCCCTCGGGCGTTGGTGGGAGGATTTGAGACCAGCATTTCCCATTGATCCTAGGTTTCTCCAGAGGGATGTGCTCCGGGCCCACTGTGGATGCTGGCACGGAAATACGCTTGCTGTCAGCTGCTGTCCTTCCTGGCCTCACTACCCTGTTTTTGGGTCCACCTGCATTTGAGCCCGGGGTCACTGCAGGGAGAACCCAATAAGACCAAGTGACCAGTGGGTACTGTTGTGTGGCTTCCTACCGCGTGTCTTAATATTTCTCTCAGGTGACCCTGCACCACTTGACAAGAAAGCTTGTTTGCATTTTTTGTTTTTCTTTTCGTGCTATTATAAACATTCTTTTTTTTTTTTTGGTTTTTCTCCGGTACCGGGAACTGAACTCACGACCTTGCGCTTGCCAGGCAGGCGCTTTTGCCGCTGAGCTAAATCCCCAGCCCCCTATAAACATTCTTTCAAGGGACATCCTTTAGCTCAGTACCTGTGCACGTGCTTAGTTATCACCTCAGGGACCCTTCCTAGACATGGAGCCACTGGCCCCAAGGCTTTCATAAGTGTTTGTGAAATCTGGATCTTCCCCTTTTCTAGCTCTACAGCCACTTTGCAGCTCATGAATGGTGCACAGGAACTAGCCATGGTTGTGCCTTGGGAATTTGGAGGTGCTGGGGAAGGCAGACTGGGGAAAGTGCCCGGCAGGACCTGGGGAGGCAGCCAAGAGCCACTGGCCATGAGCTCACAGGAGGAGTCCGGAGCTGGGTGGTGAGGGCGCTTCTTCCCGGGTTCTTGTTCTAAACTCTTCTCATCCTGCAAGACCCAGCTGAGACTCAGCCTGTCTCGACTTCTTCATCCCTTGTGGGCCCCATCTCCCAGGGGCATGAGACTCAGTATGAGTTCCACGCCCTATCCTGTGAGGAGTGACTTTGTCTCTAAGAGTCAGCATTATACATGGAGCAGATTTGCATATTTGGGGCTTAATAATGCTTGCGGCAGGAAAGTCAGGGAATGTGGATTTTAATCCCACCCTTTGCTGTGGACCCCTGTGGAGCCCTGGGTAAAGCCCTGAGCTGGGCTGGATGCAGATGAGCACAAAGTGGGTCCCCTCTGTCCCTTTCTCAGTCTCTATGCTAGGACTCAGCATTCAGCACAGGGCTGCAGGGACCAGCGCACCTTTCTTCTTTGCCTTCCAGGTGTGGGTTTCCGGAGACAAATACACCCTCCATTGCCAGCCCCTCGATCTGTCTAAACACAATTTGACATGCGTTGCTATTAGCTTAGCACCTTATCAAATAATGCGGCCTGATCGAGATAAAAGGTTTTACAACCCTTGCTGCCTTTGTTTCTGCCTGCATTCACCCGCAGAGACAGCTAATAATTACCACCAAAGACAAAGAGAAATCTATACGCTCAGTGTGGAGGTTCCTGTGTGCATGTTAAGCAGCAGCCTGAGGAGGCAGAGCTGGGAGGAGAGGCCCCAAGTGCAGCCTGAGCAGGCTGGGCCAGGCCGCGAACCCATAGGAGACGGTGGCCCATGCGGGCCTGGGGTCTTGGTTCCCCTGGTTGCTGAGGTGACTCTGGAGCTTGGTGCTGTCCAACCTGGAGGTGAAGAGAGGAGTGGGAGAGAGCCCCCAAGCCCTGCCCTGGTTGTGTTCCAGCTTGTTAGCGAGGCCAGGGGTGAGTTGAGACAGTCAGGGAGTCCTGGAGTACAGGGTGTGGCCCACACTGGGGTACCGAGGCTCAAGGCTTCTGTCTTGGTTCTGTTGCCGGTTGGCTCTGTGACCTTGGGTAACCTCTTGCCCTCTCTGGGCTCAGCCTCTGTTTCTGGGGCTCTGTGGTGGGCGCAGGGACACTTCGGCTCTCGTATGCATGAACTGGGCTGCTGACGGGCAGCTGCACTCTGCTCTGGGTCTCAGCCTTCCTTCTGGGGGACGAGGGGTGTCGGGGGACAGCAATGGGCATTTCAGGCAGGGGATGACTCTGATGGTGTCTCCTGGGTGTCTGTGCCACGGCCAGGCCTAGGTGGGACCTTGAGAGGAGGATGTAGCTCTTGACCTGAGAGCTCTCCCAGGGGGATAGTTTTCTTCCCAGGTCCATCAAACGCAGACTAAGAAGGGATAACACAGAATGGGGGATATCTGGGGACTAAATCAGCCTCAGAAGGCTTCCTGGAGGAAGAAGACAGCTATGGTGTTGGGGCAGGAGCTATAGTCCCTGAGTGGGGTGTGTGCAGGAGCAGGGATGGGGACTATGTGTGCATCAGGAAGGTGGCAGGGGCTGGGAGCCTCTGATGGAACTATCCGTCTCTAGAATCTGCAGTCTCCAGGACATAAGGGCTCCTGGTAGAGCACAGGGCTGAGGCCCTGGGCTCCCTCTCTTCCCAGCCCTGGCCTGCTGTGGGGAGAGGCAGGGCCAATAGTGGGTTACTAAATGTTTAACAGCACTGTGGGAAAGGAGGAGGCCTGATCTACAGCATTTGCCAGTTTCCATGGTATAAATCTCCCATCCTGGCGGAGTCCAAGATGGCAACATGAGGTCACTGATGTGGAGCTGGGAGGAGCGTAGCATGCCTGCTCTTGTGAATGAGAGAGGGCCATTTCCACTACACTGCAGGTTGGAGCCCAGAGTGGGTCCATGGAATTAGGTCAGCAGTGCACTGGATGGCACGACTCCAAAGGCAAGAGACACAATAGCATACATGTCTCCTCTATCCACTGTGCTTGGGGCAGACATCACTAATCGACTGCACCTCTGCCAACCCAGGATCCTTCTCATCCAAGCACTCTAGGCAGCCATGATGGATTAGTTATTGTCAGTATGTAAAATGCCAACTCTTTTCTGTTGCTGATTTAGACAAATCCCCTCCAGATCCCACAGATGGAGAAACTGAGCCCTGGGTAATGGCAGAGTCTCCAGCGGCCACCTGCTCTGCTTCTTTCCCTTCTTTTCTTTCGCTTGGCTGCACTCAGACATGGAAGCCCTCTCTGGCTCCTGACCTGGCTCTCTCTCTGGGCTTCTGTTAGCTTTCTGCCCTCAACTGGGCCTGGTTCACATGTATACCTTGGAGATAATGCAGGCGGAGCTCTAGGTCACCGCAATAAGGCAAATGTCACCAGGAAGCAACTCACACAAACTGCTTGTTTTCTCATAGCATAGAAACATTATGTTTACACCCTACTTAGTCTATTTTGTGTGTGATAGCATCAGCGTTACATCTAAAAAACAAAGCATATCTCTTAATTTAAAAATACTTTCTTGTTAAAAGACGTTAACCATCCTCTGAGCCGCTGGGGGAATGGCACCGACAGACTTGTTCCATGCAAATTGCGCAAGCCTTCAATCTGTAAAGAAGAAGGAAGCGGTGTCTGTGAACTGCACCAGTGGCAAGTGCCGCAGAACGAGGCACTCTGCCTTGGCTCTCACATTGTCCCCTCACAGGGGGCCCCTTCGAGGCAGGGCCATGGCTTCCTTTTTGTCTAGTAACCTCTATCACCACAGCTGAGGGACCAGCACCTCCCTGCTGCTCCCTCTCTCCTTTTTCCAGAGCTCTCATCGCTGGTGTCAGGCCCGGGGAGTTCAGGGAGGGGCCTGGGCCTGACATTCTTGCACTGCTCCCTGTGCGGAGAGCAGCTGGGGTTTTTTAGTTCCAGGGCACAACATGGACTCTGACTGATGCAGGTAGGAGGACAGTTTGTCGAAAGCGTAGCAGGTAGCTGCCCCGTCATAGGGAGCCTGAAGAGCCAGGTCTTGGCAGGAGGAGGAGGCTCTGATGGCACCAGGATCACAGCCATGATCACGCCACAGAGGCTGTTCCAGAAGACTCTACAAGGCCCAGCACCGGACGGCTCTGTGGGCTTTGAGGCTGCTTTGCTTTTGTGTGAGTCCTTAGCCCAGAGTCAAAATTCCAGGCACCTGCCTCTGACCACCCAGTCCAGGTTGCCTGAAACACCGTGGGTGCCGGGAGCCGTGTGTTAATGCACCAGTGGGCAAGAGAGGCTTGGCCCCACTGTGGGTCCCTGCAGGAGTGTGGAAGTCGTACCTTGTCCTCACCGCATGGTGGGGATGGTGGGGCCCGGGTGGCCTCCTACTTGTTCACAGTTGTTCACGGGGAGCACAGGCCAGGACACCCCTCATGTGTGGTGGGCTGAGGTGTGAAAGGGACTGCTGACCCATGTCTCACATCCTCCAAGATTCCCCCAGGCATGTGAGGGATTCAGGAAGGGGTCTTGGTGGGAGCGTCCTGGAGGCAGTGAGAATGGGCTTCAAGGCTCTGCTGCCCTCTCACCCCAGGCCCCCCAGCTCCCCAGCCTGGCTGATTTCCCAGAGCCTACCCCATCATTGCTGGGTGGTCTTTGAATGTAGGGTTATTTGCAAATGGGAGTTGGGGCTTGACTGTCCCAATGTGGGGCTCACAGTCACACAGATGGCTCTGGGAGGGGCTTAGGGACCCCTCGCCCTGGCCTCTTCTCTAACTGTGCCAAGCAGGAGACAGATCCTCCCTCCCCAGCACTCTTAGTCCCCAAGGACTCCTGGAAGAGATCTGGCGGTGTGGTCATGACTCAGCCCTTTGCAAAGATGAGTGGCCATGCCAATGCTCTCCGGCCAGCAGCCTTGTCAGCAACGAGCAGGTCCCATTGTGGGGGTCAGGAAATCCTTGCCTGGTCAGGGGAGATGTGGGGACAGGGCTCTGTTGTATGGGAGAGCCTGGACACCAGCAGCAAGAGGACCAGAGAGGCAGGCAGGAGGCAGGAGGCAGGGGGCAGGGGGCAGGAGGCAGGAGGCTGTGATTCAGCTCTATGGGGGAAGCTCCCTGGTGGCTGGGGTCAGGGGATGGGGTAGGTACAACTCCTCTGCCTTTGCTTCCCCCCCCTGCACACTGGGTGATGCCACCTGTCACTCCACCAAGAGCTCATAACAGAGGGGACCCTGCAGGTAGGATCGGCCTGGGTGCCCTGATGGGGAGCAGGTGGCGGGGGTGACAGGCAGTGTCTGATTGTCAGGCAGCGCATGCTTCTGCAGGCCAAGTGCGAGTTCTGGGGCACTGGCTCAGAAAAGCGGGCTGTGCTCAGTGTCCTGTCACGGCGCTGCCCTTCCTAACTGCTGACACAGCTCTGCCTCGGACCCTCCTTTGTCCTTTATCTGGCCTGAGAACGTGCCTGCATCCCAATTGGCTCCCAGATGTGTCTCTGGGTGAAGGACGTCACCCTGTCCCAGCCAGCACCAAAGAAGCCTGCGGCTGCCTTCTTCACAGGGACAAGGTGGAGTTGCATGCCGGTTTGTGGGAAGGGAACGGGCATTTATTAAGTACCAATGGTGTACTGTATACACTGCCTGAACCTTTCATACCCATGTTCTCTCACCCTCATAGTATCGGGACGACATGATATCATACTCCCATTTTAAAGGCCAGAGAAGGACTTTCCCATGGGAATGCTGCCAGGTAGGGGAAGGCCTGGGGACTCCATCTGGGTCATTCTGTGTTCATGACCCCTTTCTGAGGAATGGAGTGATCAGAACTGAAGGGCAAGACAGACCACCTTAAAATACATTTCCTGGGGTGTGCCATGGCGGTCCTTTGTGAATACCAAGGAGGAATGAGGCCTGGGGTATGGGTCAGCAAGAGGGGTGCAGACTCCCCCATTTCCCAGTGTGAGCTCTCAGAAGCCAGGAAATAACTCCTCTCTCCCAGGGTCTGGCAACCTTACTGAGACCTCCTACACCCTCCCCTGCAGATCTGGAAGTGATTTCAGGAGCTGACATTTATATCACCCACTTTACAGAAAGGAAAACTAAGGCTCTGGTAGAGAACTACCTCAGGCTCCTTATGAGGACTCACCAAGCCCAGGCAGCTGCCTCTTGCTTTGAGCAGCCATTGCAAGTCTTAAGACCCTGACACCAGGGCTGGGGATTTAGCTCAGTGGCACAGTGCCTGCTTGGCAAGCGCAAGGTTGTGAGTTCGATTCCTGATACCGGAAAAAAAACAAACAAAAACAAACAAACAAAAAAAAAGACCCCGACATGGTCAGGCAGATCTCATTGGTCAGGCAACAGAAGTCACTGTGGAAATCCTGCAGGCAGATTGGTATTTACATGGGCAGCGCTTTGAAGTCTGTGCACATGCTTTTACCTTGTTGGGCCAGTAGAAAGCCATGCCTGGCATTCTTCCCTGGGTTGGTGCTTGGAGAGGTAACACCAAGTGGTCTGAAGTCCCTAAGCAAGCAAATGCAGAGTGGCAAGTCCCAGATGTCTGGACTCCTGGTCCGGTGCTCCTTCTGTAGCCTCTTTCGAGCAAGCAGCAAACACACAGGGACCAAGGCCTCCATGGCTTTGCAGAAAACTTGGACATGGAGCCATAAAAATCTAGCACCCAAAAACCTTCTCTTCTCCAAGAGTGAGGTCTTGGATAGCCTCCTGTGTGCAACTCAAATCCTGCCCTGGTCTCTGTTCACACACATCTGGTGATGGGGAGCTCATTCTGCAGCAGGCAGCCCCTCCTTCTCAGCAGCATCACAGGACAGCAAGGGCTCCCTCCTCTCTCCCTCCTTCCCTCCTCCCTTCCCCCTCCCTCCCTCCTCCCTCTTTTCCTCCCCATTGCTGATGGCACCAGAAGACCGGCTGAGCTCCTAACCACCTCTTGAACAGTCATGGCAAGTCCTCTGGGTGGCCCTTTCTTCCCTTTTGCACATTCAGCCCAGCTGGGAGTCAGGCAGACCAACTTTGAATCTTGATTCTACCTTTCTTAGTGTGACCTTGGGCATGCAACTTCATTTTTCTGAGCCTTAATTTTGTCATTTGCCAATGATGGTGTCCTTCATGGACTGCTATGACGATTAAGTGAATAAAGGGGTGGACAGTGCTTAGCTTGGTGGCCTGCATGGTGCAGAACTCAAACCATGCTAGGTAGCACTCTTACAACCTCCTAATTAGTAAGCTGGAGTCTGCCTTGTGGAGTTGGCTCGAGGATGAAGGTTGGTGGTCTGCATAAGGGCTGAGCACAGGTTTGGGCTCAAAGTAAGGCTGGCCTAATAGTGACAGCTGTGTTTTGTCACTCACACTGACTTCCTGTGGGAGGTCCTGCCTGTGGAGTGTGTGAGACACGAGCTCCTGGGTACCACTCTCCTGCTGCCCAGCTGAGACTTACACAGATGCCTTTATTTTTATTTTTGCTGATTTCAGCAAAGGACATTGATTAAGATATTCCTCCCTGCATGAAACAGAAAAACTAAGTCAAAATGAATAAATGAATAGGAGGTTTCTTTGTGTACATGACAGGAAAAGTAGAGGTTAAGAAAGAGTTCAGAGCCCAAAGCCAGACCACCTGAGGTAGAACAGTTGCTAGCTGGATGATCTTGGTCTGGTTACTTCAACCCACCTGGACCTCAGTTTTCATATCTGCCCACTGGGCTACCAGTAAGTTCTGTACTGGACTCTTGTGAGGATGAGGTGGTGCTTAGCACATGGTAAATGCTACATTAGCACAGACTGTTATTTATTACAGAGCTTTGATGATTTTTGGGCTCATTAGTGTAGGGGCTCAGTGTTGTAAATGAAATGTTGGATTTGGGCTTTTGTCTGCTTTGTCTCTGTCCATGTGTGGACTGTACCCCCAGGGTTGTACCCTCATGATACATGATGGCTGTTGCTGTACCAGCCATCATTTCTTATACAACACTGTCCAAAGCCAGAGAGAGAGTTTTTCTTTCTTTTGAGTACAGTAAAATTTCCTTTTTTTCTTTTCTTTCCTGCGGTGGTGGCAGTTGAATTCAGGCCCTCATGCATGTTAAATACACACTCTACTGAAGCAAGGTTTACTTAAATGACATTCTTGTAATGTCATTGACTGGAAGTGGGTCAGACACTTTAGCTACCTGGGGGAGAGTAGAATGGAACTCATGCAGTTGGCCAGGCCCAACCCAGCATCTTCCTCCTGAAGCCACTCACGCTTGGACCACTTTTAGGTCCATCATGAGAAAGAAGGAAGGTGGAACCAGGAATCAGCCTATCCGACTCGCAGTAACAGGTGTGGGGTCCCAGCCACTTGGTGAAGGATCTTCCATTGTATTAGGGCAGAGTTTGCTGGCACTAGTAAAGTTTTTTTGGCTGGTCCTGCAAGCTCCCTGAGATGGTGCTGGCCCCTACCCAGATGCAAAGTGGCCCAGATGGAGCCTGGAGGGGAGCCATCCAAGGGCCGGGCTCAGACCTTGTCCGCAGTCACACAGCAATGACAGCTTCCTTTATTGGACAGAAATTTCCACTTAGGCATCCTCTCTTTTCCTTCCACCTGTTCTATGAGGAAGGCTCTATTTTTATCTCTCTTTGCACATGGGAAAGCTGAGACAGAGAGAGGGAAAGTACTATAGTGTGCATTAGCAGATGTGATCAGGGTCTTGATTTCTGTCTATCCTTTGGTCCTTCTCAGAGGTTATCTATGGCACTGGGGACATTGCTGTGCATGCCTGTGGCTTCCAGCAGCAAGCTGCCATGTGCAGGGTGGCCCATGAACGCTGGGAAGTTAGTACTCACAGTGGTAACCCTCCAGAAGCCAGGGGTAGGGGTCGGTGGGTACTGCTCCTCCCAGCTTTGCTGGCCCCTGGGAGACAATTCCTATCTGTGTCCTAGTCCCAGGTGTGCGCACCAGGAACCTGCTCACACATGTGGCCATTCTGTCTTCCTTGTGCTCATTTTCCCCAGCCCTCATCTGGATTTCCTGGTATTGCCCCACAATCCTGAGTTCAGTAGCTTCTTTTGGCATAACCCAAACTAAGTCTCTCGTGCAAGGTCACAGGACTGGCAGATGGTGCTGAGACACACACCAGGTGGGTCAGCCTTCAGCTTGAGCTCATGGTCATTGTCATGGGAGAATGAAGAGAAAAACAGGAGCCACCCCCCAACTTCAACTACCCGTCTTCAGCCTGACCAGGGCCCAGGGTGGCTGCCATCTGCCCGTGTAGTTACCAAGCCTGACATTCCTTTGGGTGATAGCTTGCTGGGCTCTGACACCAGTAGCAGTGGCTCGTAAACCGCTTGATGCAGGGGGACCAGTGACCCGTGAACTGAGTGAGCAGCAATTTGGCCTACCCCAGCCGGCTTCAAAGGAGCGATTATGGACCATCCAGGAAATAATACATTTCGCAGAAAAGACCGTAATTATGGAGTATTGAGTAAATAATATGTGCTTTTTAAAAGTCTGCAATTATGTATTTATCCTATCTGTAATTAGGGAATTTTTAAAGGGTGCATTATAGGTAATTTAAAAATAAAATAATGATACTACTCAAAACAAACAGCCCCAAACAAAGACAATTTAGGCCACCCCAAACTCAGCTCAGGGATGATTTCAGGGGGGAGTTGTGCCCTGGGCTTTGAGGAAAGCACACTACCCATGTGTGACCTTGGTTGGCAAGGTCAGCTTGACCCAACCTTGGCCTGATATCTAGAAGTTCACCAAAGCTAAAATCCTTTCCCTCATTGGCCTTTTTCTTGGCAATCTCAATCCTCAGAGTTTTCTTTCTCCCGTGACACAACCAGCAAGTGACTGTGTAACAGCAGCTCTCCTCCTCTTTATTCTTCTAGAAATGTCGACATAGCAGCCCTGAGTCATGTGTGGCACTTTGAATATAATGAGTGAAAATTTACAAAATTTGGACAGTTCCTCAGGTACACAAGCTGCATTTCAGGCCTTCTGTTTCTACCTTGCTGCTGGAGACATTGTGTTGGGCTGTACAGATATAGGAAGCTTCATCATTCCAGAAGCTTCTGTTAGAAGCATTGCTTTAGAAACCACTGCTTAGGCATGTAGTAGAATCCTTCTTTAGAATCCTACTTTAGAATTCACTTCTTAAGCTCACATGGTATAGACCTTATTTTGAACAAGTGTCCTAGAAGGAAGCTTGTTCTCTTTTCTAGAAGTTTCTTCCCCAGTGGTTTGCTTGGTGAACTCCCCCTCTGTCCATGACACCAATGTTACTATGCTCTTTCTTGTATACTTATCACTTTTACTTCCCCTTCCCCTAATAAGCTGGAGCACTGTCTTCTTTTAATGATACCCCCATCTCAGACCAAGATCTAGAATAGTTTGGATATTGATTATCTCCCCAAATATGTGTGCATTAAGGGGTTGGTACTCAGGGTGAGGCTACTGGGAGAGGGTGGCATTTTTCAGAGGTGTGGCCAAATGGGAGGTCATTAGATCACTGGGCTGTGACTTCAAAGGGGACTATGAGACCCCGGCCCTTTCTTCTTCCTCTTTGCTTCCTGGCTGATGAGGTGAGCAATTTTGCTTCACTACAGCTGTGTTTTAAATTATGAGATCTTATGTATATGGGAGATGTTTACTTTTTATATTTTTGAGATAGGATCTTACTGTGTAGTTCAGGGTGACGTTGAACTCACTGTGTAGCCTAGGCTGGCCTCTAACTCACAGTGATCCTCCTGCCTCAGCTGCCTGAGTGCTGGGATTACAGGTGTGTGCCACCATGCCTGGCTAATGTTTACTGTTTTGAAAGAGAGTCACCCCAAATAAAGTGGCAAGATCTTTGTGAGCAAGGGCTGGCATGCCCGTGGCTGAGCACAGCGTGGCAGAACACAGGCCTTTGCTGTCAATGGAATCACACTCCTGGAGAATTTGGTGGCCTCTCTTTCCAGATTTGTAAGATAGGACAATAGTGGTTCCTGTCTGGAAGGATGTGGCTGCTATGATTCAGCACAGTAGCTGAGGGGACAGCCCTCTGCCCAGTACCTAGCCCATAGTAGGTGCTCAAAATATGGTAGAAATAGCAGCATGGCGATGCCCTGTGGCATGTGCCCTCAGTGTGACCACGATGGGCGTGGGCTGTGGGAAGCTTGGGGGATGTGGCACTTTGCCTTTAGCTGGCAGGTGTGCAGGATGGGGGCCTGTGGTTTACAGTAGAGCTGGGAACTTGCACCTCCTTGCTGCGTCTCCTCTGAGGCCAAGTGGGAAGTCAGTCTTGCCTGAAAAGCAGTGTGACGGTTGGAAGGCTCTTGTCAGATCCCATCAGAATTCTGAGATTGGTTGTCACTGCCAAGGGTCCAGGAAAGCAGCACGTACCACAAATCAACCTGGCTGCCTCCATCTCCATACTAAAAGGAGGGTTAACGATCCCCTTGTCTCCACTGTTACTGGAGTGTGCTTACACAAGTATGGTGGAGCCCCTTGGAGCCCTGAAAAGATGCTTTTGGCACTGGGAGAGGGAGAAGAAAGGATCCCCAAGGCCTGGGTGTTTTCCTTGTTGTGTTTGCTTGCTTCTGGCAAGATAGAATGTGCCCTTCAGGATGTGCCCAGGTGGACCTTGTATTAGTCAGCTTTCCTATCAGTGGAATGAAATATCTGACACCTGCAGCTAAAGGAGGAGAGGTTTATTTTAGTGCATGGTATTGGAGGGTTCAGTCCATGGTTATCTGCCTCCACGTCAGGAACATCATGGCAGCAGGGCATGGCAGGGCAGAGGTGCTCACTTCATGACAGCCAGGAAGCAGAGCACAGGAGAAGAGCACAATCATCACTGGTTTCTTTCTCCTGTACTGATGAATGCACACTGGCCACACATGTGTGGCCAAGTCCTTCCACCTGAGCCAAGCATTCAAGGTCTCCTGCTATGCAGAGTCTAGTCCCTTGCCGGAGTCTGCTCTGTTCCCATCAGCCTCTGCCCCAAAGTCACTGCTTTGGCAGGTCTGGGAGCTGGACAGAACCTCAAACCTTTCTATTTAGGAGGATCCTCCCTGTGTTTCCTCCCTAGGTGTCACCTTCAGCTGGAGTCCTGACCACCTCCTCCTCCTCTGAGCTCCTCATTATGGCTGGACACAGAGCACCAGATTGTTAGCTATGAATTATTTCCGTATGTGTTCCTCTTTTCCAGGGAAATAGCATAGTAGAGTAGTTAAGAATACGGCCTTCAGAGTCACTATTTGGGTTCAAATCTCTTACTGGTTGTGTGTCCTTAGGCCAGGCTCTATGTCATCCTCATCTGTAACCAGGAGTCATTATACCCAGTTTATGGGTGCTGACTGAATGAGAAGGTGCAGGTAAATCATGCAGTACAGTACCTCGCACAAAGTAGACAGTGCATGTTAGCTGTTAGTATTGCTGTCTGATTTCTATCACAGTGTGCCAGTTAGCTTTCCAGCACTGCCACCAACATACTTGACAACAATAATTTAGAGGAGGAAAGTTTTATTTTGACTCATGGTTTTAGAGATCAGTCTCCGGTCAGCTGACGGTACTGCTTTGAGGTCTGTGGTAAGGCAGGAACATCGTGGCGGGAGGGCGTGGTGGATGAAAGCTGCTCACTTCGTGGTAGCCAGAAGCACACAAGACAAGAAAGCCAGAGAAGACGGGCTGGGGACAAGATGGCATGCCTGGTGACCTACTTCCTCCTACTGGGCCCCACCTCCTAACAGTACATTAATCTATGAACTACAAATGGGTTGATCCATTGATGAAGTCAGTGACCTTATGATCCAATCACCTCTATAGGCCCCACCACGGAACACTGCTACATTAAGTCTCAATATGAGTCTTTGGGGGATGCTTCATATTTAAGCCATAACACGCAGAAAGGAGCAGTCTGACTATCATCCCATCCACCCCCAAAGGAGACAGGCTGCCTGGTGGGAGCGATGGGAGGGTGGATGAGAGTATACTTTGGGAATATAAGAAAGGTTGGATCTCTCCATTCTATTCCTTCCAGGCTTCCCTCCTCCCCATTCAGCCCAACTGCCTACCTTACTGCCTCTCCCCTAAAGGGATTCACAGACTCCCAGAACCCTGATCAACATAAACCTTGGGCCCTTCAGGCAGGTGTCACCCACAGGGGTGGTGGGCTTACAAGGTAAGGACGTATAAGATGTGACAGGCCCGGAATTAGCAATGCAATTCCTCTGTCATTTTTATCATTGGCCCCTGCAGGGAGGAGCTGATTAAATGGATATTCAACTCTTTGCATTAATGTGCATCCAGCTTCAATTTGCATTTCATTAGCCGCACAAAAAGCATAATTTTATTATTTGCCGTTGGAAAGCAGATCTCTGCTAACAAGCAGCTACATGCTGTTACTGAAATATGGTGTGACTGACTTGCTCTGATGTTTGGCTGGCTCTACCATCCTCTTACCCTCTGCAGACTTCTGGCTGTCCATGGAGAGATGGGATGCAGAGTCATAACCGGGTCTGTCAGAGGGCTCCCTTTGTCCAATATAATGAGACTGACTGCTGCTACCTTTTGGGAGAGTCACTGTCATCACCAAAATAACAGTATTACCACTGCTAAAGCACCATTTCCACCTTCATAACCCCCCTCTGACCACACAAACACTGTGACTATTGCCATGGTTATCATCTTCACCACCACCTCTATCACTACACCCAACTCCAATCACCACCACCACATCTCTGCCAATATCACCTCCAGGACTTCTGCCCTGTGGACACTGCTGCAGCCACAACTGTTATTATTGTCATGACCATCATCGCTTCCATTACCACTAGCCTCATAACCTCTACAATCTTTCCACTTCCATCACCACCAGCTTCATCTTCTCGATTATCATCACCTCTGTTATTTACTCTATATTGACACTACCATGGCTAAAACCATTATTATCACCACTACGGTGTCACCTCCATCACTACTGACACTATCACCGCCATTATCCCAATCATCCACCACCATCATGACCATTGTTGTCACCATTTGCATCACCACTGCCATAATAACCACCACCACCATCACCTCCACCATGTTAATCCACTGCTACTTTCACCACTACCATCTTGACTTCTATTACCACCAGTGCCATCACCCTCTCTACCACTACCAACTCCACGAAGCCAACAACATCTCCATCACCATCATCCCACTACTCTCACACCACCACCTTCCCAGTACTTATAACCCATAACCAACATTATCACTGTCACTGTATCCATCGACACCATTAAAATTCTCAGTTATCATCACTCCTACTGCCCCTAATATTTCGTCTCCAGCACTAACACCACTGTCCTCATTTTGTCCACTTCAGTTGACCATTACATCAACACTGTAGACTGTGTATTTTGTTTTTAAGTCTGAAAGCACTAGCACTGGATGCTTCCATTGCTGTCAGGGTCCATGAATTTGAGGACCCTGTGTGATGTAGACAGAAGAAACAGAGTGGATGGAGGGAAACCTTGAGGAAAGTGGGGCCAGGTCCTCAATGCCAGGGCATCTGGAGGGTGGAGCAGAGGGCTAGGGGTAAGATTGCTACAGTGAGAGCACGCCTTGAAAAGCAGATAGGATTGACTCTTACGGTGAGACCTGACATGGGTTACTTTTCTGAGCCTTAGTTTCTCATCTGTCAAGTGGAACTCATACAACCCTTTCGTTGAATTGAATACTACTGATAATACCATTATTAGTGGACAAATTGTACCCCCTTTACTGAGTTGAATGTTAATTAAATGAGAACATGTGTGTTGAGCATCTGTGCAATGGGCACATCAGTTCTCTGCCTGGATCACCTTGGACATCCTTTATAAGCCTTGTGTGTCCACCCAGCTCCTGCCTCTGTTCCCACAGCCTGCAGGGCAGGTCTCCTCCAAGGACCACCTCTAGGCCTGGAAGCAGCTGCTCTCAGAGCTGCTGTGAGTTGCAAGTGCTCCAGAGTGGCCAGCGAGTGAAGGAGGCAGTGGCAGGAGAGCCCAGGTCCTTTGCTTGGAGGTGGGGCAGACTCAGCGATATAATCCCACTCTAGGGCTGCCCACAGGATTGGGGTGTGGATGGACCTCACCCACATCTGATCGTCATGCTGGCTGGCTTCCTCCACTCCCTTGCTGGGCTCTCCAGGGAGTGACTTCCTACACATCACTTCCAATGAATCTTCATGTTGGGGTCTGTATGTGACTTAGCAAACAGCAGGATTTCAATGTGTGGTGGTCCCTTGCTCTTTGTGTCTCATTTGCCACCTGCATTAGCTACTAGAGGGCCTCACACACACTGTTCACTGGAGGTATGGGCTAAACCTGGCAGCTTCTCAGAGTGGAAATTATTGCTCTGTTTTGTGAGTGTAAAGGTCAGACCCACATACAAGATCATGGAGCTGTAATTGGAAAAGGTTGTCTGTGAACTGTATGTCCCAAGGTGAAGTCCAGCTCTCCTTCAGCTCTACCAGCCTGCAGAGTCCTTGGTGCTTAGGGAAGCATCTCAGTGCAAGCTCAGACTCTAAAGTTCTCTTCTCCTCACCTGGAAGACCCTCTTCCTGTCCATCACCTGGAGCACCTTCTTCCTGCACCGTCACCTGGAGCAGGATCTTGCTCTATCACCCAGAGCCCCGTCTTCCACTCCATCACCCAGGGCACCATCATCCCACTCCATCATCTGGATCACCTTCTTCCTGCTCCATCACCCAGAGCACCATCTTCCAGCTCCACCATCTGGAACATCTTCTTCCTGCTCCATCACCCAGAGCACTGTCTTCCCACTCCATCATCTGGAGCACCAAGAGAGTCTCCAGCCACAGAGGGATCACCATGGAAAAAAGGACAAGCCAGCTGATTCAAAAGGAAGACTGAACATCAGAAGAAATCCTACTCTCCTGGCCACAAGTTGTGTGTCCTTGGCACACTGCTTAGTCTTTCCCAACCCTGGTTTCCTCATTTTGTCCTCCTAGCCACTTGGTGAAGCAAGGGCTGTTATCACCCCAAACTGCCAATGTCTGAATTTGGTAATAGATGCTGTGGGAAAAGGGAGAGAGAGAAGCCCAGAGAGCAGTGTTCCCACTTTTACTTGCCAGCTCAAGAATCTCTGAGCTGCATTTCTGACCTACCTGGAACCTACCTTTGACTGTGGCTGGATCACTTCTCCATGCCAAAGAGTCCCCTTCCAGCCCAGGTGGCCGCTCTGGCTCCCCAGAGCCTGCTGGACTTCCTGTCATTTCTGCTCCCTGGGTCTTCTTGAGTTCTCGGTGTTGTCAGAATGGCCATGCCCTTCACAGGTTTGAAGATGGCTGCCTATGCCTCATGTCTGCTCTCCTCCAGTCTGGTCCAATAGGAGAGCAAAGACTGGCCCTTTGCCTGTTCTTGTCACCCAGGTTGTTCTCTAGATCTGTGCTCACAATCCCTCAGTCATGTTTTAGATAAAACATGTCCCCCCGAAGGTTTACGTGTTCAGAGGTGGGGTTTAGAGAGGGTGACTGGGTCATTGGTGCTATACTCATCAGAGGATCAGTACATTGGTGAGTTTCCAGCATAGTATGCTGTTAAGGAGGCAGGCCTGCTTGGAAGAGGTAGGTCAGTGGAGGTGACCAGGAAGGGTGTCTTCTTGTTCCTGGTCCCCTCCCCTTCTCTGCTTGTTGGTTACCATGGGATGAGCAGCTGTCTTCATGTATTCTCTTACACCATGATCCTTCTGCCTTGGAACCAGCCAACCATGGACTGACTCTCTGATATCATGAGCCCAAATAAACTTCTCCCCTTTTACATTATGTATACTGGGTATCTGGTCCCACCAACAAGAAGCTAACATCTGCTGTTGAGAAACTCCATAGGGTATAGGAACTGTCTCTCTTACATGCTTGACCCTCCATGAGATGTATTCATCTTAGTGGCTTCATCTCAGTCCTCTTTAATCCCCCTGTCCATGCCCAGGGTCTGACCCAGAGGAAGTCCTCAAAAGCAACACAGTAAGGTGGCCTTTGGAGTCAGGAAGACTTGAATTCAGATCCAAGCTCCCTGTTATCTGTAGGGTCTTAGGCTTCTTTTCTTCTTTGAGCTTCAGTTGCCTCATCTGTGAAATGATTCTAATAGCATCTCTCCCACCTTCTGGGGCTGTCATAAAGGTCAATTGGCATCACAAATAGAGAGTGTTAACTCCTGCAGTGGCTTGCCATGAGTGCAGCACCTGGAACTGAGGTAGCCAGCGCCTGCTCCCTGCTGGACATGGGTGGGCTAATCTGGGCATCTGGGCATCTGTGCATGAGGGTTTGGGGTGGGATCTGAGCTTCTTAGAGTGTTCTGAGCCTTCTTCCACCTTGTCCTGCCTGTGCCTGGTGCCTGCACATGGCTGTCTCTCAGTCCTTCTGGGTGGCGAGGTCCTCGGGTGGCAGAATGCAGGCAGAATGGAGCAGGCCCGAGTCAGCACAGGCTGGAGAGCTGTGGTTGGACTGTATACACATGTCCAGACTTCAAGGGGAGAAAACCCAGCAGCCAGCCAAGCCCACTGTGAGTTCCTAAATTGGCACCCCGTGGAAGGAGCTGTCTGATTCTACAAAGGCAGTATTTCTAATTTTCAAAGGAACTGAATTTAAAATGCACAAGACAAAAAAAAAAAAAAAAAAGTGAGATTTAGGTGATCTGATAGGCTCTCCAGGCTGGGGTATCCTTTATACACATCCACTCCCAGGGCTGTATTGGTGAGATTTGGAATTTATTGTCTCACTGAAGCACTAATTACCAGCTTTCTCTCCTTTTGTCTTATAGTTCTCTTTTCAAATTTATTTTGTCCCCCGCTCCCAGTGGCACTTAGTCACTCCAGCTTCTGAAAGGGAAGTTGCTGCTTGAGCTGTGGCAGGGGAAGACACCTGGGTCCAGCTATTCTCTCTGGGTACTTTGGAGCGGCAGAATGGCAGGAGGACCCTAACTATATATATTCATATATGTGTTGTTTTCATCTTGTCAAAGTTATATATATTTATAGTTTTGTGGGTTTTCTTTTTTTGGTTTTTTGAAACAAGGTCTTGCTGTATAACTCAGGCTGTCCCTGAACTAACTATATAGCCCAGGCTGGCCTCGTACTTGCAGCAATCTTCCTGCCTCAGCCTCCCAAGTGCTGGGATTACAGGTGTGCGCCACCACACTCAGTTCATATATGTTTATAGTTTAAAGAGGAGAAGAATTCCATGAGATATACTTTTTATTTCCTGCATGACTTTTTGTTTTCCCTAGAGCCAATAACTATTGCATTCTTTTGCACTTAGCTTGCTTTTTTTTTTTTTTCCTTTTCTGAGACAGGGTCTCAGTATGTAATCTAGGCTGGCCTCAGAACTTGTGATTCTCCAGCCCCAGCTTCCCGAGTGCTGGAATGAAAGGTGAAGGCTGCCACACTCAGTTTCTTTGCTTGCCTACTTAGGTACTGATCACTTCAAGGTCTGCTGCTTGCTATGCCTCCTCCTCTATCAGCTCTGTGTCCTGAAGAGTCTCCCACAGCCTCTTCTGACTTCAGTTTGCAACTTTGTCGTGGTGGGGCGCACCCTGCAACAGCTTTTCAGAAAGAATTCCTGGGAAGCTTATCTGAAGATCACACTTGATTATTTGGTTGGATATAGAATCCAGGGTTGATTTATTTTTCTTTTAAAAATGCGAAGACCTTCACAAATTACCTTTTGTTTCTCAGTGAAATAAAGAAGTCAGTGCCACTCTGCTTCCTCATTCTTTGTACATTATTATTTTATTTTTTATCGGGAAGCTTTTGGCTTTTGTTGTTCCCAGACATCTGAAAGTTAACCTCGATGTGCTGCAGTGAAGGGCTGTATTTATGCATCACGTGGAACACACAATGGAACTTTTAGTCTAGAAACTCATGCCTTCCAGTTTACGGAAATTTTCCTAAATTATTCTTGAATCATTTTCTTTCCTCTGTTTCTTTGGTTCTATCTTTCTGAAAACGTCAATAATTCATATATTTGCATGGTGTGGTGGCACACATCTCTAATCCCAGCACTCGGGAGGCTGAGGCAGGAGAATCTCTGAGAGTTTGAGGCCAACCTGGGCTACAAAGTGAGTTGAAGGCCAGGCTGAATTGCATAGTGAGATCCTGTCTCAAAAAATATATGTATAATTCACATACTATACTTCCTGGATTGATCTTCTAGCTTTATCTTTTCAACATCCTTTTTCATTTGTAGTTTTGAGTTTTCTTTTTTAGTACATCTTTATCTTCCAAACCTTTTATTGGGTTTTACTACTTTCTTCTGTTTTCATTTCATTTTCAGATCACTTTCTGTACAACTGCATCTGCCAAAGCAGAATCATCAGACTAAAGTCATCCATTGCTTTCCTTTGCCTGCAGAAGGAGTGTTTTGTTTTTTGTATGACTTGTGGGCTTCAGACTGTATCTCCAGCCTCATTGCATTAAGCCTCTTCATGTGACCAAGGCTGCAACTTCTCCAGCCAATTCACCATACTGGATACACAAACACACACATGTACTTGCTCTGACTGATGCCTCTTTCTATAGTCCTTTCACTCTGGCTGCTTTCACAGCTGACTTTGTCCCCACCTCCCATTGAATTGTGAAGTCCCTGAGCATGGCAGCCACCTGTACTTTCAGCACCTGCAAAGGCTTCAACCCATGGCAAGTAGGTGTTTAATCAATACTGATGGTGGTTGATGAACACATTGTGTTGGGTGCACTTATGTGCAAACCTCTGGACTAGTAGTCTGGTAGGTCCAGGCGTGGGTCCAACACAATCCTTGTACTTAAATAGTAACATACTATGGGGGAGTAGGGACCATCTCCTACACACACACACACACACACACACACACACACACACACACAAACACCACTTCCATACACAACTGTCAGGTATCAGAGCATTAAGAGAGGGACATGGCATTCAAGGAGAATTAAAAATAAAACTTTGGGGCTGAGGATTTAGCTCAGTGGCAAAAGCGCCTGCCTGGCAAGCTCAAGGTTGTGAGTTCGGTTCCCGGTACCGGAGAAAAACCAAAATAAATAAATAAATAAAACTTTGAGCCAAGGTTCAGTAGTGTAAAGCTCTAATGCCAACTACTCAGGAAGCTGAGGCAGGAGGTATTGCAAGTTCAAGGTCAGCCTGGGCAACGTAGTGAGACACTGCCTCAAAATAAAAGAGTAATAGTAATACTAACGATGGTGATAGTAAAAGGTAAGGACTGCTGCTGTGTGATAGAGCACTTGCTTAGCATGAGTTCTAGCCCCACAAACCAAACCAAACCAAACCAAATCAAACCCCCAAACAAGCAAAAACCAACCAACTAAAAGCCCTTCCCGTTCCATCTGGTGAAACTACCCACCAGTGCCTTTGTCTGGAGCATGGAGAATTCCTCTCCCTTTGCTCCTCTCTCCAAGCCCCTGTGCCCTTCCCCCTCTCTCCAACACCAAGCAGAAGTTTCCAAAATGCCACGGTCTGGGAACAGGAGCAAATGAGGAAGAGCTGAGGTCTCTGATCTCAGGTTAACTTCGAACCCCAGCAGGTCTGTGCTTGGTCCAAAGGGGGCCTGACCTAGCAGCTGCTGTGTACTGTGTGTCAAAGTCTGTATGCAGTGCTGCAGGTCTGTGAGCTCACTTACCCCTCTTAACAGCTCTGCAGATAGGTGCTGTCATCATTTTAAGCATAGAGAGCTAAAGAGCACAACTCAAGGAAAGTCATACAATCCCAAAAGATAGAGAAAGCCAGAACTGGATCTAGATGTGGGTCTAGGTTAGGTGATTCTACTTTTCCATAGTGTGGAAGAAAAAGCTAGGAAGAAAGGGATCCTAAAGTTCTCATGTGGAGGAAGCTGAGGGGAATGAGGCAGAAAAGTGGGCTGCAGGGGTCTCGGGGCTTTTGTCCCTGGACCAAGGCCGGATAGAGATATGATCTAGGAAATGACAGTGTCTTCCGTGTCCTGCTGGGGTGGGGGGCATAGTGAGGAGCTGGGACGTGGCCTCTGTTTGTGGCTGACACCCTCAAGCAGCTGGTAAGGCAATGTGAAGTTTTGCTCAGGGAGCTAGAAGGAGGAAAGGGCCCCTGGCTGGCCAGCAAAGCCCTTGCTGTTTCTCCCCAGAGGAGGCTGAGCTGCCTAAAACCACATGGTGAGTGTGGACCAGGAGTGGGCCATCGCTCAGTTCTGGTCCACACTGGGCTTCTCCCATGAGAGAATGAGCCAGTCTCCCATGGCAAGTAGATTCTCCCATGGTAGGGCTCTACCAAGAACCCAGCTCAAAGACAGGAAGGAGTGGCAGAAAACAAATTGGAAGGGCAAAGCAGGATTCAAGTCATTCTGAAATGCCACTTGTGTGTTTAGGAAAGAAATGCCCTCTCATCACTCTGTGTGGCCAAGAGCAGCTCCAATAGCCAAGGAAGATACACCTGGGAGCCTTTCATTGTAGAGCAGGCCTTCATCTCAAACCTAAACTGATCCCACCTTGACACTTGAACAGTAAGGGAATGGGAAATTGGTCCAGCATTGTGGAAAACAACTGGGCCTTATCCAGAAAAGTCAAAGATGCTCACAGTCTGTGACCAGCAAGTCCATGCCTCTGAGTGGCACCTGGACATGTGCTCCCGGGGACATGGATGACTGTCTGTGCAGCATTCCTAGTGGGAGCGGAGCAGAAAGACACAACCCAAATGTTCACCGCAGCAGAATGGGTAAGAAGACTGTGTCACACTGTGGAGGGTGAGGGAGCCACAGCTGGATATAGACACAGCTCAGAAATGTAATGAGCAGTGATAAAATCAAGTCTCAGAAGAATACACAGTATGATTTTGCTTCCAATAACTTTAAAAGACATGAAAACCTACTGTTTAGGCCCAAGATCATGGTCAAGTTCAGTGGCTGAGTTCATATAAATACATACAGTGAAATGATAAACAAGAGACAAAGAATGATAAAAATGGCATAGGACGGTGGATTGTGATAGTTAATTGTGGTGTCAGTTTGAATAAAAAACCCCTAGCAGGGTAGTTTAGAATAGTTCTGAGTGTGGATGATGGATTTCCTGAAGAGAGAAGACCCACCCTGGGTGTGGGTGGCACCAACCAATAGGCTTGCTGCCCGGGTGGAAGAAAAAGGGAAAGAAGGAAGTCTGCCCCTTTTGGTCCTTCAACGAACCTTCAGTCTTTTCCCTCCCCTTTGGACATTCGTTCAAGGCTCCAGGGCAGATTCTTCAGCCTTCCAATGCAGACCCTTTGGCTTTCCAATACAGACTTCCATGGACTTCTGTAATAAGGCCCAAGTCTTGCGCTTTTAACCCATCTTCTGGCTCTTCAGTGTGCAGATGGCCCTTTTGCTTTTTTCCACCCCTGACTCTGCAGGCAGCCATTGTAAGCTTACTCTGTAAATCCTTCATATATAATACATACATTAAATATCAAACCTGTTCCTCTAGTGAACCCTAACGGATACAGTGGTGTTTGTTGTTACTGTTATGGAGGAGGAAAGGAACTGGGGTTGGGAATCACACAAGGTCCCAAATAGTGGTCAAGTTCAGTGTACTCAGCTGGGTGATGGGTATACGGATGGGCAGTGAGTGTTCTTATTTTAACCTTATGAACATTTTAGAATTTTTATTTTGCCTCCTAGTAAATATATAACAGACACAATGGGGATAATTTTATAAAATACAGATAAACAAATAAAAAATATAGAACACTTAGGAGGTCACTCCTTGAAGAGAAGTGAGACCACCTTTGGGTATAGATCACTCTGGACTTTCATGGAGCATTTTGTTTGTTCATGTGTCTGTTGTCTGGCATTGATCTCTGTCTAGATGTTTGTCTGGGCTAAGAGAACCTGGACTGGATAGTTCTTCCCAGGGGAGACTGGCTCATTCTCGATCTCCAGGCCCAGCAGTTGTTTACATAATGGGGTGTTCTTTTTTTGTGGTTGAAATGGAAGGAAAAAGTTGTAGAGATTTTTTCTGGGGCACATGGGTGGGAGAAGACGGGAGATCATGGGGTGGTATGAAGAAGTGGATTGTGGCCTGGATGGAGAGGAGATGGGGCAGACTGATGGGATATAGTTATCAAAAGACCCTGATGAAACCCTGAGCTCAAGGAGCCCCACTGTTGGGTCTGGCTCCAACATAGGGTCAGTGTTGTAGTGCTGGAACCAAGTGGCAATGTAGAGCAAGGGCCAGGAAGCAGACCCCAAAAGATGCAGGCCTCACTTAACCTAGGGATGGCCCCACCTGCACGATGCCACAGAATGGCACACGGTCCCCATAAAGAAGTGGTCAGGCTTCTTCCTGAGGATATGAGGCACCTCTTCCATCTTCCAACAGTGCCCGGAGGAGAATTTTGGAGAGAGGTGATAACATTTCACAGTTAGGCAGATGGAAGCTTAGAATTAATCAGGATTTGAATATTAATGTTAATCTAAGTATATTTATATGCACAGCTGTCATTAAATAATATTTGATGAAATAATATTTAATGGTTGCCATAGTATTCTGTTCTTTGGATGTATGAGGGTTAATTTATCTGATGTTTCATTGTTCAGAAATTAAGTTGTTTTTCTCTACAAGCAACTCTGTAATAAATATATGTGAACATTCATGACTATATCCTAAGGAGATGTTTCTGGAAAGAGACTTACTAGGGCAATGGGTTTGTAAAATTTTAAGGCTTGTGATGTGAATTATTAAACTGTCACCAAGAATTAATATGAGAATTTATGCTCCCACTAGCAATAAATAAAAGTACCTGTTTTTTGCATACTCTTGCTAAGATGAGGTATTATTATTTAAAGATGTATTTTGCAACTAAAAGGGTTGAAAATGGTGGTGTCTCCTTTTCACTTGCATTTCTTTGGTTTTGCAAGAAGATAAAACTTTATCGTATGTTAATTGGACACTAATATTTTGGGCTATTAACAGTTGATATATTTGGCCATTCTTTTTTCTATCTGGGTATTTTGTTTTCCTCACATGATTTGAAAAGTTATTTATATACAGGCTGAAGATGAAATTCCATTTTAACACATGTTTTGATATAGGGGAAAGAAACTCCCAACCTGCTGGATGTCCAGTATGAGTTTACATCCTCTAAAATTAAAGAATTAATTTTAGGAACAATGGAGGTTAAGAGCAGAATGTACTTACTGGGGGAAAGAAAACTTCTGTCTGAGAGTGAGAGAAAGAAGGGGTCCCAAGTGGGTTGCCAAAGGCCCTGCATTTTTTAGTGACTTTATAGAACAAAACCATGAGGTGAGGTAGGTCCAAGGTGGGGAAAAATGGGAAATCACAAGGTGGGTGTGGTGGATTGACAACTGGCGGTCAATTTGTAACACCCACCTGAACTGAACCAGTGTGGTGCTGGGTGTGGGAAGTCCACCTGAGGATTGTTGCCAGTAGCACAAGAGGCAGAACTGTAGAGGAAAAAGGTTAGAAGCTGTTGGGAAGCTGTAGGGAGCTGTTGGTTCTCTTGGAGGAGCTTGTCATGTTGGCTTTCCTGATGAACTTGGCTGTTCTCATCTTCGAAGGAGCTCAGGACCTTACTGTCACTGAAAATGGCTTCGGTTCAGTGTAGGGGTCCTCACTTTGAGCATTGCTTCCTGGCTCCAGAGGGGAAGATGGTACCCTGCTCAGACTCCTGGAGAAGCTTGTCACATTGGTTTTCCTGATGAGAACTTGGCTGTCCTCATCACTGCAGGAGCTTGGGACCTCACTGTCACTGAGAATGGCTGTGGTACTTTTTTGGGAGCTCTGGTTCTTACTTTGAGCACTGCTTCCTGGCTCCAGTTCAGATCCTTTAGCCTGCTAGCACAGATCCTTCATCCTGCTGGCACAGAGTTTCTAGCTTCCACCACTGACCTATGGGCCTTCCCAGCACAGACTGATGAAACAGGCCTGCAGAAAATGTTGTCATGAGCTCTAGGCCTCTAGCTGGACTTGTAGGAGGTATTGTTATGGGCTCTAGGTCATCAGCTGGACTCCTGTAGGACATTGCTGTGGGATCCAGGCCCTCAGCTGGATTCTTTGGGTCTTTAGTGTGTGGACAGATTTCATGCACTCTTTTTGTGTATGACTCTTTGGGTGACTATTATAAAATAATCTTATAATTAAGTGTCCTGTATTGTATTGTTTCACCTTGCAAGACTCCAAACTACAACAGTGAATATGAGGTGGGACAAAACTATGGTGAACCAATAAGATTATGAGAAAAATTGCCCAGGTAAGAGTGATCAAATTGGGATCAAATGGGGAAGCAAGTCATATAGCAAGAGGGCACGAATACAGAATAGGGGTTTTTCTTGTAGGATGTTGGGTTAGTGGTACTTTCTGGTTTCCTCGAGGTGATAGATACCTATTTAGAGTATCAATCTCTGATGTTTATCCTTAAGAAGCACTTAGGTGTATTTGTTTTATCTTTTATCTTGAGGTCTGACCCATAGCAGAGGTGCGGGCCTCCCCAGAGTTGTAAGGAATCTCATCCTTACACTGGCTCCTTCAAGGGCCTATCCCTATCTGATTGCCTATAATACTTTTACCTAGCTTAGTTGCCTACAACATCTTGAGTTTTTCAGTTTGTCTTTTACATTTTGATATGTTTTTTGTTTTTACTTTTCTTTCATTTTGAAATTACCTCAAATTTACAAAACTTTTTTCTCATAGACCCACTCATCAAGGGTAAGTTGCTGACCTGATGAATATTATCCCTGGTTACTATGCAGTGTATTTTCTCAAGCAAGGCTATTTTCCCACACAACTGCAAAGCCACAGTTAAAATCTGGAAGCTGATCTTGTACATGGACACTAGCTATTCATCAAACACCATTCAACCTTTGCCAATTATCTCAGGAACGTTTTTGATAACAAAACGTTCCAGTTCAAAATCACACCTTACATTTAGTTGTTATGGCTCTTTAGTCTCCACCTGTGATAGTTTCCTCAGTCTGTCTTTCCTGACCTTGACACTTTTGAAGGACATAGGCCAATTCTTCTATTGAATATCCACCAGTGTGTTTTTCTTCATGACCCACTTCAGCTCCTCCATATTTATCAGGGACATCAGAAGTAAAACAGAATTCTTGTTCTAGCCCATCAGATTACATATAATTTAGATTTTTCCCATTACTGGTGGGTGAAGCTTTGATTACTTGATAGAGTTTCAAATGAATTTTTCCCGGTTTCTTCACTGTAAAGTTGTTTTTTTCTGTGTATAGTTAACACATGTTTGTATGGAGAACTTTGAGACTGTGTAAATAATGGGAATGCGTACCCTGTGCCATTGATGCTGGCAGTGTTTAACTTTCTTTATGATTTTTACAGGGGTTCACAGCTAAGAGTTTGCCTTAAGTCTCAGAGGAGACTTTGCACTGGGACTTTTTAGAAATGTTGAAACTGTTAGGAAGTTAGCAACTTTTAGAATTGTACTAAATGCATTTTACATAAAAGGATAAATGTGAATTTTGGGGGTTTAGGAATGGAATGTTGTGATTTATATATAGATGTCTTCTAAGTGCCTCATGCACTCATAAGCAGCACTTCTGGAAGGTGATTTGATCATCAGGTCTTATACTGACTTGCTGTTAGGAGGTAGAGCCTGGTCAGAAGAGGCAGGTCAGTGGGGGTGTGGCTTGGGAGAGTTTATCTCTCTCCCTGGGTCCTTCTTTTACTCTCTGTTTCCTGGACGCCATTCCATGAGCAGCTCTCCTCTGCCATACCCCTGTGCCATACTTCCCTGCCTTGAAGCCAACTGTCCGTGTCCTTAAATCTCTACCAACTGTGAGCCCAAATAAACCTCTCCTCCTTTAAGTTGTTAGGGTCAGGTATTTTGTTCCAACAATGAGGAAATTGACTAAAACAGTGTAAATACTTTGTCTCCCCCGCAAACTTCCAGTTTACTCATTTGTGTATTTTAATCTCTATTAACCCATGGATTTATATTGGGTCAATGTATTATAAGATATTATTATCATTGATTCTGATGCTCATGCTCTTTATATCTGGCCCATTGGTATCATTTCAAGTGAGCCTCTGTATTCTTTTGATTTTTTCCATCAGTCAATGAGCACTTTGTTCATTTTTGGCAAACCAAGGTATTCCTCACCGGTTTCTCTGTGGAGTCCTGCTTTCTTGTTTAGGAGCCAAGATCTGAGTCCTAGGTGTGCTCATTGCTACTGGGTGTCATGGATTTAAGCTTCTCTCAGTGGACACACATACAGAAGCATATATTCATACATTAATACCTGTATTCCCTATATATATCTTATATAATATTTGATTAATTTTAATGTTACCTTTGTGGAGTAAATTTGTAAGACATATTTAGGTACTAGCCATATATCTCTCTCTCTGTATAAGATTGGCATCCATTCAAGAGGGGTCAAGAGCTAAGCTAAAAATGGGGAGATTGTGGATGTCAAAGCTCACACTAGTTCCTATAATTCTGATCAGATATGTCTTTGTTTTCTGTTGCTATCACAAAACATCTAAGACTGGATGATTAAAAAAGAGATTTATTTTAGCTCATGACTCTGGAATTTGGTAAGTCCAAGAACATGGTGCCAGCCTCTTTTGACTTCTGATGAGGACATTTTGCTGGCCCAACTCATGGAAGAAAGTGGAAGGGTGTATCAGCATGTACAAGAGAGGAAAACACGATGGGCAGAATTGCTTTATAACAACCTGCTTTTGGGGTAATTAATCCAGTCCCTTGAGATTTGCACTAATCCCTTATCCCTTAAATAACCTAATCACCTTCCAACGCTACTACAATGGTAACAAAATGTCAGCATGAGTTTTGGGGGGCACATACATTAAAACCATACCATCATCCTATATATTATGTTCTAGAGTTCTCCTTTTCCACTGATACAACTGTCCACTGTGACAGTGAATAACCTGGGTCCCATCATATCATTTATAATTATATTCAGTTATTTGATCAAAATCTTGTATGTAACCCTACCCTCTCCCAAGTGCACATGGCTGTCTTATCCGGTCAAGCTCCAACACCCTGTCATGGATCACCCCCTTTCATGATCACATCCCCAACTTATTCAGGCTGTGACACCCATGCAGGGCTGTCCCTCACACTTCAGATGCTTTCTTACCCCCTTGAGCTCTAACTTCCACTGTACCACCGCCTACCCCTTTACCTTTCTCAGTATTTGACAACCCACGCTGCCCCAACTTCTCTTCTGGCTCCTGTGCAATCTTGCATGGATGGCAGTTTTCTTGGTTCCAGCTAATGCTGTTTAGCCTAAATTGTTCTGGAAGGGAAAAGGACAGTGTATATGGTGTATTTTTTAATAAAGAGAATAAAAAATGAAAATAAACAACAACATAGACAAAAACAAAACAAAGCAAAAACAATAAAAGTGATACAGGGTTTCAAAACAAAATGATAGGAATTAACAGTGGTTGTTATATTACAAATGATTATCTACAACAACGTTGCTCAGATTACCAGATGTCATAATGAAAGATTGATCAAACAATTAAAGAGAATAAAAAATAATAAAAAACATTAGAAACAATACAGAGCTTCATCAAACAAGATGGTAGGAATTCACCAATGGTTGTTATACTGCATATTGTTGTCCTCATATTAGTTGTTCATATCATCAGATATAAACATGCAAAATTGGTCAAAAATTTAAGCATTAACTGTTCCTTTCAGTAAACCACTAGACATCAGCAGTACAATTATCCCAGTTATCCATATATATAAAACCTTCTTTCTTTCTTTCTTTTTCTCCCAGTTGTTCCTTCCCTTGAGCAATTTCTTTCCTTTTCATAATATCTATCGTACACTTTGGGTTTTATTTACTCTTTTGGGTTCAAATACTACAGAGACAATATGATGTTTACACATGTGGGTCCAATTCATTTCATTTATGAGCATGGTCTCTAGTTACATCCAGGGCAGGGGATATAGCTCAGTGGTATAGTGCCTGCCTTGCCAGCATGAGGTCATGAGTTTGATTTCCAGTACCACCAAAAAAAATCTAATTGCATCCATTTACCTATAAAAGCCTAGAGTTTATTTTTTTTTATATATCTGAGTAATACTCCATTGTATTAAAATACCATATCTTTTTTATCCATTCCTCAGTTGATGGACATTTGGGTTGTTTCCAAGACTTAGCTATGACAAATTGTGCTGCTATAAACATGGGTGCATGTATTTCACTGTGGTGTGATGTTTCTAATTCTTCTGGGAAAATACTCAGAAGGGGAATAGCTGGGTTAAGTGGGACCTCTAATCCTAGTTTTGTGAGGAATATCCACACTGATTTCCACAGTGGTTTCACCAGTCTACACTCCCACCAGCAGTGGAGAAACGTTCCTTTTTC
>NW_004955437.1:14264502-14266911 GCF_000276665.1 Chinchilla lanigera | reverse complement strand
TTTTTTCCCAGTTCATGAGTTTTCTTTTTATTCTGCTGGTGATTTCTTTAGATGTGAACTTGAACTTTTGAACTTTTGAAAAGTTCAAAAACTTTTCAATAAGATGAGATCCCAGTTGTTGATTCTTTGAGGTATCTCCCATGTGGTTTGGTTTTTGTTCATGAACTCTCTGCCTACCCCTATGGCTTCAAGATTTTCTACCTACTATCTCTTTCAGTAGATTTAGTGTTTCTGTTTTAATATTTAGATTTTTGATCGGTTTTGACTTTTGTTTAGTGCATGGTGATAGACATGGGTCTAGTTTTGGTCTTCAGCATGTGGAAAAGCCAATTTTTCCAGCACCATTTATTAAAGAGGCTACTTTTCTTCCAATGAACATGTTTGGCCCCTTTGTCAAAGATAAGATGACTGAATATGTTTTTAGTTGTGTCTACATCTTCTAATCCATTTTATTGATCTTCAGGTCTGTTTTTTTGCCAGTACCACGCTGATTTTATCACGGTAGCTTTGTAATATAATTTCAAGTCAGGGATTGTAATGTCTCCTGCATTTCCTTTGTTGTCCAGGATTGCTTTTGCTATTCTAGGTCTCTTCTGGTTCCAGATAAATTTTAGGAATATTTTCTCTAGAACTGTGGGATATACTAATGGTATTTTAATTAGGATTGCATTAAATCTTTACAACAATTTTGGGAGTATGGCCATTTTTACAATATTTGTTCTTCCTATCCATGAGCAAGGTATCAGGATAATACTTGCTTCCAAGAGAGTTAGGATAATACTTACCTCCAAGAGAGTTAGGGAGAATTCCTTCAATTTCATTAAAGAGTTTGAGAAGAACTGACATCAAATCTTCTCTAAATTTCTTGTAGAATTCAGCTGTGAATCCATCAGGCCCTGGGCTTTTCTTTGTTTGTAAGTTTTTTTTTTTTATTACATTTTCAGTTTCATTGGCTGATATTGAGTTATTCAGAATTTTTATATCTTCTTGATTCAGCTTAGGTAATTCATAAGTTTCTAGGAATCTTTCCAGTTCCTCTGTGTTTTCCATCCTATGAGAGTAAAAGTTTTCAAAGTAGGCATTGATAATCTTCTGAATTTCTATAGGATCTGTAGTGATTTCATCCTTTTCATTCCTTATTATATGAATACAAGTTTTTTCTTTCCTTTCTTGGATAAGGTTGGCTAGGGGTTTATCAATTTTATTTATTCTTTCAAAGAACAAACTCTTCAATTTCTTAGTTCTTTGTATTGTTTTCTTAGTCTCAATTGCATTCATTTCCACTCTAATCTTTATAATTTCCTGTCTTTGGGCTGTGGGCTTGACTTGTTCTTCTTTTTCTAGAAGCTTGAGGTGCAGCATAAGAGTGTATATTTGTGCTCATTCTGCTTTCCTCCTATGGGAATTCACTGCTATAAATTTTCCTCTAAGGACTGCTTTCATTGCATCCTACAGGTTCCTGTAAGTTGTATCTGCATTTTCATTTGATTGTAAATATTGTTTAATTTCTTCTTCTTTTTTAAATTTCTTCTTTAAATTAATCTATGACCCATTGTTTGTTCAGGAGGGTGTTTTTTAATTTGCATGCGTTTATGGAGTTTTTGCAACATCTTTGGTCATTAATTTCCAGTTTCATTGCAGTATGGTCAGTATGCATGGGATAATTTCCATTTCTTTGCATTTACTTAAGCATGTTAGATGTTAGTATATGGTCTATTTTAGAGAACATCCCATGTGCAGCTGGGAAGAATGTGTATTCTGATGTTGTTGGGTGATACACTCTGTAAAGGTCTACTAAGTCCATTTGTTCACAAGTTTGATTTAGTTCTGTTTTTTCTTTGCTGATCTTTTGTCTAGTTGATCTATTTCTTTGTGACAATGGGGTATTAAAATCCCTGGTTATGATTGTGTTACTCTTTATTTGATTTGTCACATTTGTTAAAGGATGTCTTAATAGCTGGGTGCTCCTGTATTTGGTGCATAGATATTTATGATTGTTATCTCTTCCTCTTGCAGTTTTCCCCTAACGAGTATGTCATGACCTTTTTAAATCTCTTTTGATCATTCTTGGTTTGAAGTTCACATTGTCTGCAAACAGAATAGCTATCCCACTTTTTTTCTGGGTTCCTATTGCATGGAGTACTGTTTTCCATCCTTTGACTTTGAGTTTATGAATTTTCTTTTGAGTTAAACGTGTTTCTTGTATTCAGCATATTATTGGATTTTATTTCTTGATCCATTCTGCCAGTCTGCTTCTTTTGATTGGTGAACTGAGACTGTTTACACTGATGGTTATAACTGATAGGTATTGGCTTATCTTTGTCATGTTATTTTCCTGCTTTTGGATCTTCCTTTTTACCTCTGTTTAATTGCTCAATCTGCTTGGTGATTCCTTTCTATTGTTGTTCA
>NW_004955437.1:14179068-14264267 GCF_000276665.1 Chinchilla lanigera | reverse complement strand
TATGGTCAGTTGGAGTTCTGTATGCCACACTTACCTGTATGTCAGATTCTTTTTCCATGCTTGGGAAATTTTCTACTATTACTTCTGCATATAGTCTTTTCATATCATTTGTGTTGACTCCTATTGTTTCACTGATATCTATTAATCTTACATTGTTTTTCTTTGCATCAACTTGCAACTGTTGAATTGTTATTCCCTAGTTCCTTGTTAGTTTTAAGAGATCCTCCCTTTTGTGACTGTAAGCTGCAATGCTGTCTTCAAGGTCTGAAAGTCTATCTTGAGCTTTGTTCAAGCACTTTTGCCAGCTTTTGATGGAATTTTTAGTTTCCTAGATATCTTTTTGAATCTGTTTCATGCATTCTAATTCTTTTCTATATTCATTCAAGGCTTCCATCATTTTTCTATGTTCCTCTATTTTTTTAATCTATGTCTTCTTTAGATGTGCTGAGAAATTCTTTTATTATTGTTGTCATTTCTTTTTTATCTGATAGATTATTTCTGATCTGATATCTTCTATGGCCTGATGGAGTTGTTTCTTTACTTCAGCTGCTATCATTAAAGAAATTTCAGGTGTATATCTTCCAACCTCTTCTGTATCAGTGTCTCCTGGACTTGTTCTGGGTGGAGTGGAGATTTGAGATTGCATTTTGCACCTTCATTTTGTCATTTTTGAAGATATAGAGGTTCTTTGGAGCTCATCCTCCCTCCTGTGATAGTGTGGGAGTGGCAGGGCAAGGACTTGAAGGTTCCTAGTATTCAGTGTGGCTCCTGTGGTGGTGTGTGGGGGCAGGGTGGGGTCGCCAATGCTCCCAAGCTATCTGGGGCTCCACTTTGCCCCATGCTGGTGGAGGAGAGGTGAGAGTATTTCACCGAGGTTTCTGAAGCTGTCTGGGGCTCAGCCCAGGTCCCATGAGGTACAGAGGGGGTGGGGCATGGTCATCAAGGCTCCCAAATGTGTCTGGGGCCTAGCCTGGCTCCCTCACTGGTGCAGGAATTGTTGGGGCATGGTCACTTATGTCCTGAAGCTGTCTGGGGCTCAGCCTTGCTCCCATGCTGGTCAGGGAGGGGCCCCAGCAGCTCACTGAGGTTCCTGAATCTGTCTGTGGCTCAGTTTGGCCCCCATGAGTATGTGGGGAGGCGGGGCACTGTCATGGAGGCTCCTGAAGCTGTCTGGGACCCAGCCTGATTCCCATGCCAGTGGGGGAGGGGTGAGAACACAGTCACAGATGCTGCCAAAGCTGTCCAGGGATCAGCTCAGCTCCCGCATGGGTGTGGGGGGGCTTCTGGAGTATTATGATGTATAGACATTTTTCATTTTAAAAATGCAGCTATTAGCCTTTCTTTCTAGGTTTTCACAATTTAATTTCACACTTTGGGGAAACTAAATTCAAACTAAATCCTTCACCAATCCATCTTAGTTTGGGTGTCTTCAAAGGAAAACCAGTGTCAAAGGCCTTTGTACAGAGTTTATTTTGGGATATGATCCCAGGGAAGAGAGACAGGAGACTGGGAAAAGCAAAACAGGGAAGGAGGGAGGGCAATTTGAGATGGGCTCAGTTCTGAGGAAGCCCTGTCACATTTTGCAGAACACACTTCAGATAGAAGAGGGACACTCATCCACTGGCTTTTGTCTCCTAAAGAGCAATGGTTGTCCTAGAGGTATTGAATCATGTGCATGCACAGGCTTGTGTACACCCCAGAGTGACTGTATGGGTCACAGGTGTCCTTCAGAGCGTATTAGGGTTGGGGGGGTATGGCAGTATACCTGAGAGATTGGCAGGCCACACCTCACACAGTGGTTACTACAGCAACAGTCATAACAATGTGACAGGATGAGAGCAAGTAGGATGGGGTGAACAAGACATCAGATACGCGATTCAAAGATGATATGAATATTACTCTATATTTTTCTTCAATATGGTTTATCTTTCATTTTAATACTCAATCTATCTAGAATTTATTTTGAAGTATGGTGTGAGGTAGGATTGGAGTTCAAATTGTCCCAGTGGTCAATTGTCTTTTATTTATTTTTTTTATTTTTTATTTTTTTGCCTTTTTGAGACAGGGTCTTGCTACGCAGTTCAGGCCAGCCTTGAGCTCACTTTGTAGACCAGGCTGGTCTTGAACTTGCAACGATCTCCTGCCTGAGCCTCCTGAGTGCTGGGATTATAGGTGTGCACCATCACACCTGGCTGGTCAATTATCCTTAAACTATAATTCACTGAATAGTCCATATTTCCCACAATAATGTGCAATTTTATATTAAAATTTCAAATATATGAAGTCTGATTCATTGTTCTGTCTGCTAATTTCTTTACTAGTACCATACTGTTTTAATCTTTGTAGCTTTAGTGTATATTCAATATCCACAGACCAAATATCCATTCAGTCACACTCAGTTTTCCTCAGAAATTTACCAGTAATTTAGTTTTTTAAAGGAGCTTTTGAATTACTGTTGTGTTTTCAATTCTCTTCTTACCTTCTCTGGAAGAAAGACCTGTGTTTGTGCCTTTTAAGCTAAGTAGCTAACCTCTCTTTTGCAGATGGTCAGAGAGGTAAAGGCAGAAGACATAAAGACACAGCTGGTGTCTTTCTACTCATCATGCTCCTTGCCTTTGAGTTTTATCCTCATTAACATCCTGGGGCTTTAGGAAAGTATGTCATTCTGTGGGCTACAAGTGTAAGGCTCACACAGATTTTCCCCAGGGTCACACACATAAGTATTGGAAAGAAGGCTCAAACTCATGATCCCCTTGCATCAGACTCCCACAGTGCTAGGATTATAGGCATGTACCACCATGCCTGGCCCAGAGAGATCTTTCTAGAGCAAAAAGGTAGGCAATATTAGAACAAAAACCAATGGGGACCCTGCTGTGAGGGTATTTATATAGACTGCCTGGAGTCTGAGTCTACCTTCTCTTGCTGACACAGAATACCTGAAATGGAGTAACTTATAAACAAAGGATTTTATTTAGCTCACAGTTCTGGAATCTAGAAGTCCATGGTTGGGCAGAAGCACCTAGCAATGAATTTGAGCCATACCATAACATGCAGGAAAGCGGGAGGATGAGCTGATGTGGGGCTGAAAAAAAAATCCAAGAGTTGGTCTTATTTTATTGCAAACTACTCTTGGAACAATGAGCTCATTCCCCTAAGAAAGGCATTAATCCATGTTAATAAACTAATTGCTTCTTAAAGGCCCCACCTCCCAACACTGACACAATGGCAGTGAAATTCCAGCATGAGTTTTGGAGGGGCAGCCATACTTTAAACTCACTGCCGGTCCTAGAGATCATGTCCCCGACACACAGCCAGTCCTGCTTCCTGGTGGGACCCAACCTTTTCACCTTAGCCTCCCCTCCACAGACCCTGCTTGTGGCTTGTGTCCACAGCAGCCCCCACAACCTTCTTCAGCACTTCCTGCTCCTGGCCTGTGAGACCTCAGCTCCTCTGGGTTTCCTGGCCACTCCCTCAGAGTGGCCTCCAGTTATACCTATATCGGTCCTTCTATCTTCCCTATCCAATGCTTCCCAGCCAGGACCATCTCAGCTCTGTGAGAGAACAAAAATATGCAAATAGCAAAGAGGTGGGGGTTCTTGGGTGAGGTTGTTCTGCTCCTTCTAAGACCTTTTTTCTTTTTTGTAAATTTCAACTGTCAGAAAGAAATAGAATACTCCTTGGTTTTAGTGACAAGAAGAAAACATGCCAAATACCACTTGGTGCCAGACTTAACCTCTGGTGCTAACCCATAGGAAGGATGCTCATCTCCATTCTACAGAGGAGGGCATGGAGGCTATGAGGTTTCTGGAACTTGTGCTAAATCCTGCAGAAGGTAATGATTTGTCTGGCTCTGAGTCCAATCCCACAAACAATGTGTTAGCATCCTACTGTGCCCAGGCAGTGTGCTTGGGGTCTGTGGCTGCCTCCTTGTTGCCAGAAATTTGAGCAGATCAGATCAGAGGATCATTTTGGAGTGGTTTCTATGTCTCTGATAGCCACTGTCCATTGTGACAGCACTGTGTGCAGAATTTATGAGGCTGAGCTCTGGAGCTGGCTGTGCTTGGAGCTGTGGACCAGTGGACACACAGTGGGAGCCAGAGTCTTAACATGGCAGCTGGGCCAGTTGAGCCTCCTTTGTTTGTTGCTTTCTCCATCCCTTGGCTTAGGTCAGGGATGGCTCAAGTTTGCAGAAGAAGACCAAGGACTTCTGCCAGCTTGCTCACTGCCCTGAGCTATTCAGCCACCACAAACTCACAGAACATCTCTCCCCAGCTGCGGGCATGTGGTTCAGAGAGTGCTTGAATAGAAAACCACTCATTTCTCTTTGCAAGAGGTGCCCAAAGCAGATATTTCAATATATTCCAATTTAGCTGAGGGAAGCCAGAACATGGATGTCGTTGCCAAGGAAACCACCTCCTTCCTCCCCATGTGCTATGCATATGTGTATCACTTCATCTCTCTGCTCTCCAAGGTAATATCATGGGTTTGTGCTTGGGGAAGGGTTTTAAAAAAGGCATATAAAACCTCTTAGCATCCAGAAGATTCATTAAATGATCTCACTCCAGAGAAGCTTAAATTATTCTTTTTAGACCCTTTTATGCCTAGTGTGGGGAAATGGCTGAGTCAGTACTATCTCTTGTAGCCCAGCTCTGTGTCTGGCTGGAAACAGTTTTTCAGAAATAAACAAATCAGGCTCTGAAGCTCACGCAGGTTGAGTGTGTGTGTAATAATAACGAGGCCATCATGTAGCTGTAATGTCACTGGCTAATCCCTCTGAGCGGATCTGCCAAGACCACCTTGATCCTAGGCCTCCTGGGCACGAGGCCACATTTCACAGGGTGCGCTTCAAAGCCGAGACACAAGAGGGTCACTTTTGCAAGGCCACCTGTCAAAGGGTCTCTTGTGGAGAGCTGTGTGGAGCTTTCTGCTGCCCAATCTGTTCTTAGGCTTAAGCCTGGGGCTGTTTTTGTCCCATGCTGGTGTCTGGTCTGAGTCCACCTCCCTCTCCTTCCCGGATGGCATCTTCCTCCATTTTCCCTGTCTGCCTGATACTGAGTGTTAAAGTCAGTGCAAATTCCCCCACATCTCATGGCCCCCCGAAGCAAGCTGGATCCCTAAATCAGCATGCATCTGAGGGCTCTGGGCACTGTTCCTGATGTCCCACCTTCTTTCTCCCAGCTCTCCTGGTTTTTGCGGCTCAGATCTCCTTCTGCAAGTTGAATTTGGCTTCCCTCTTTCAACTGGTGGCACCGGCCAACAATATTTGCTTATCGTAGTGCTTCTTAACTGGGGACGATTTGGGCCATGTCTGGAGATATTTTTGTTCTGTCTGGGAGGAAAGACATTACAAACATCTTCCTATGATGCTCAGGGCAGCCCTATTGCAGTGAGTTATCCAGCCCTGAAGGCCGACAGTGCTGAGTCTGGGAAACATTGGCTTGTACTTAACTGTTTTCTTGTCCGTTTAATAAATATTTATTAAGTCCCTACTATATACCAGATTTTAAGCCAGGATCTGGGGACATAAACCAAACTGTCCCGGCTCCTGGTGGCAGGTGGCCATCTACGGCCATCTGCTGGGCCGGCTGTGGTTACCCCATGGCCTCTCCCCTTGACAAGCTGCAGGGCCTCCTAGTTAATCGCCTTGCTGCTGATTGCAGCAGGGAAAAAGTGAGGGGACAGTGAAAACAACCTGAGGTGTGACAAAGTCTGAAGGTCTCTGTCGCTATCCACAGCCCCAGTCTCTGTCCTGCCTGTCCCGGATGGCATTTGGGAAGGTGTGAAAGGCTCCTCTGACTTTACGCTGTGCTGCCTTCCAAGGTAGGACTATTCAACCTTCACCTCCTAGCTTTTATCTAGCAACCCTTTCTCTGATGGGTTTATTTCCATAAAGTTCTTCAGGGTTAGCAGCATAGGTTTTAGAACCAGAGGACCCGGTTTTGAATCCCACCTCTAGCACTTAACAGCTATGTGACCTCGGATAAGTTACTCCACTTCTCTGTGCCTCAATTTCTTTGTCTGTAGATGGGCACAGGAGCACCACCACCTGCCCACATGGTAACTGTGAAGACTGAATGAATTGCCATGTGTGGAGCTCTTGGTTCATTGTAAGTGCCAGGTGAGTTTTGCAATCATTACAGTTACTGGTTTCCCAGCCTGTTGGCCTGACAATGCAAACAAAGCTCAGTCTTCCATCTCTTTGCCTCTTGGGGATCATCTGTGGAACAAACATATCTATCTGTGGAACAACGTGAATTGGCATCAGTCTCCCTGGGGGATGCTATTATGGAGCAGTCAATGTTCAAGCATCAAATAGATTGGAAGGAGCCAACCAGGACCACGGAAGTGGAGGCTGAGATGGGAAGGCACCTGTTACAGGTCATTGCAACCTGTGCCCTTGGTGAACCCTGCACTGGTCTAACCTAAACATTTGCCAGGGGACACTGGGCAGAAAGGATGTCCTTCCTACCCACTGTCCTGACACCATAGCTTTCTGTGCCCTCTAGGGACAGTAACCTGCCCTTATCCTGGCTCCGGGACTGCTGTGAACCTGGCATGAGGATCCACTGAAGAGAACAGCACCACCATGACTCAATCCTGTTCCACACACATGAGACTGTGGGGGAGCATTTTAGATCTAAACTATGCAGACAACTTCTCGGTGACTACGCTCAGAGGCTTGTGTGTGTCACCTCCTCCACTAGGGGTGTGAGGTGCTGCATCTGCTTAAGCTTGAGCTTAAGAGACATTACATCCACTGCTCAGAGTCTCACAGTGGAAGTCAAAGCTTAGAATTGATAGTCATGTCCTGTCTGCTTTTAAAGCTCATGCAATGCCCTTGTACACAGCCTACGTCCATGTGGACTTCTATCAGGAAATATCATAGACTGGGTGGCTTATCAACAGCTGAAATGTCTTCCTCACAGTTCTGGAAGCTAGAAGTCCAAGATGAAGGTACTGGCAGATTCAGTGTCTGGTGAGGGCCCACCATTTTTTGGTCCATAGACGATGCCTTCTTGCTGTGTCTTTGCTTGGTGGAAGGGGTGAGCCATCTCTATGGTGTTTTTTTTTAATAGGGGCACCAATCCCATTCAGAAAGTCTCCACCCTTGTGACCTAATCACCTTCCAGAGACACCCCCCTGCTACTACTATGATGTTATGGGTTTGCATTTCAGTCTGTGATTTTGGGGAGAATGCATATGTACAGGTGCTCCAGGCCTGTGGGCAAACTCAGCATCATAGGTTTTCCATCTGATGTCCCAGGTGATAGGTTGGCAGAGGTCTTTGCCAGCCAGATGGTATCCACAGCCTCTGTCCAGGTGGGCTGGGGCAGGCCTGGGGCACCTCGCAGGGTGGTAGGTCCATGGAGCTTAGGGGCAGTCCTGGGGAGTGGTAACTTGTCAGGGCCAGGGTGCACACTATCAGTTCTTTCTGCTTTTGCTTCTGCCTCCTCTGCCTACCCGCTAAAGTTGCTTTCATACATAGAGCTCCCTACTCTCCCTGCTCCCTTCTGGGATCCCTTCCCAGCTCTTGTACTTTATGACAAGGGGACTCGAGTACGGAGACTCATTAAAGTCATTATTCCATGCACAGAAATGTGTCTTTCATCCCATTCATATTTAATGTTCCTCCCACTTGATCTTTTGACGCTTTTTAATTCTTGATATTACAGAACACACACACAGCTATCACTGGGGAGTGTTCTTTCCAGAGACTTATCATTATTTCTCTCTGTGTGAGGAGGGTGCCTTGTGAGGTATTTAATTTCTCAAATGATTCCCATATTTTTGGACTCACACTGTCTGATGCTGTTGACTTTGAGTGACTGCAGGGACGGACTGGTGACACTGGGTTAGAAAGAGGTAGAGGAACAGGAAGAGGGTCAGCATTCTTATTCCAGTGGTCACTTATACTCTCTGGAGCCAAGTGCCCACCTGTGAAATGGGCTGACCCATGGCTTGCTCCAGCCCTCACACTTGACAGCTGGGCATTTTGGGGTATAGCTAGTTGTAGTGTAATTAGTGTAACTAATTTCCCATGAAAAGGAGGACAGAGAATGGTGGCCAGTGGTGGTCAATGTGATTCTTCTTAGCTTCAGATTCAGATTTCAGGCAAGGGCAGGGATTGGCTTAGTCTGGGTCACAGGACCAAAGATGGGGCAGGGTGTTCTGATCGACTGTTTCTCCAAAGAGGCGAGGTCTTTCCCAAACTAAGAGGTTATTTCCAGGAGAAGGAGATAAGATTCTCAGCAGGTGGGAGAACAGATGTCTTCTATTCATTCCAAATAGTGGGGAGATGGACGTGACTGCACAGAGCAAGAAAAGAAGTAGGGTCATTTGGCCCTAATCTTCCACCACAAGACACATTTTTGGGGCTCAGGGATTACCTGCTAATGCTAAGTTCCTCTAGAAAATGCCTGAATATAAGATTTTTGGCTTTGTGGGCATTGTGGTTTGTGCCACAATGCTGCAAAAGCAGCCATAGACATCATGTCAATGAGTAGGTGTGGCCTGTTCCAATAAAGCTTTATTTATAACAAGCAGCACCAGCTAGATTGGGCCTGTGTAACATAGAGTGCTGTCCTGGTTCTAGTTGATTGCTGTCATTTCATGGCAGAGAGTTTCCCGCCACCTTTAGTGATCCACAGGACTCCACGACAGAGATCTTCCAATGGGACTCAGCTGCAGACTCTCCCGAGCAGCCTAGTGAAGAATCAGATGCCTGGATCCACACCAGCCCTGCAAGTGAGAATGTGCAGGGTGGGCCCAGACATCTGAATGTGGCCCCCTGTGGTTCTGAACTGGTCTTCTGACACTGTCCAGGAGATGAGATCATCCCTCAGAAAATGCAGATCCAGCACATGAGGCATGGTGGGCTTGGAGCTGTGGGCGGTGAGGCCCCTGGAGCTAGGGACTGTGTGTGGGGCAGGCTTTGTGGATGGGCCGGGGCTATCCCCAGAGGGGAAGCTGATTGTCGCAATGCTGGCTTAGCTTTCCTAGCTGTCAGTCTCTCCCATCTGTGCTCTGCTGTTAACCAGCCAGGAGGGGAGTTGATTAGAAGTCCAGGTGTGCAATTGGAGACATTCACTTCCTGCCGAGAGGCAGTGGGGTCTCAGAACAGGTTTCTGTTTTTCATGCTGAGGGGGCTACACCCACAACCCTGCCTCCTTTCTGCAGCTGTTCTAATCACCTTTCCTGCCCACAGACCTGCTTTATCCCTAACTTCCTTTCTCCGCCTGAGAAGGCACCCACTTGGGTATCTTTCTTGTGATGCTGAGCACTGACAAACCTAGTCTTTCTTGCTCTACTGTTTAATGGGACCAGAACCCCAGGGTATGGCTCTCTTCCACCATCCTCCTCCTCCTGTGCTTTCTTCTCCAATGGAAACCCCAACCCTGAAACCCTTGGGGCCCCTTCTGTTGACAGGTGCAGCCTACAGGTGCCCGTTGAATCCATTTCAGCCGTAAAGGGAGGAGTGCATTCCTAGGGTGTGGCCTTGGGCCCAGAGATCTCTGTTTCTGCTCCCCCTTGGGCCCAGGCAGGTTCTGTGTGATGATGGGAGGCATCTCTCACCTGCCCAGATGTCACCTGCCTTTTCTGGCAGCAGAGTACCCTTTTCCTTTGGGATCTACTTGATCTGCTCTCTGAGTGTACATGGAGTGGGTGGGGCAATGCCAGCATGGGCATGTGACCTGGGCCTGGCCAGTCAGAGTGTCAGGTGCCTCTGGCCACAGGCCCTGGCTCAGGGACGGGTCTGCAGTGATGGGTGAGTGTGGGGCTGCACAGAGCACAGAACTCCCAGGACTTGGAGTTGGGGTGTTGTCAACCTGGAGGTTCTGGCTTCCATTAGGTGGGGAGAGTGCCCCCAAGGGTGAACATAGCACAGGGGAAGCAAAGTCAGGAGGCTACCCCAGAGGGAGCATCCAGGGGTGGGGGAGCTCCCAAGATGGTGTGACTTTGGCCAGATGTAGTTGTCATGACCTCTGCTCGCCAGGAATTGTCCGGGATGACCCCCATTGCTGTTGAGTCACTCTTGAAGCATTTCTGAGCGGTGAGGGCTGAGCATAGAAACAGGTCTCCACTCTTGGGCACCCAGGAGCCTGCTCTGCCTCTGGCTCCTCTCCCGGCTATTGCTGGTCACATGTGGTGTTCACCCATGGAGCCCTTTCCGGGGGAGAGATGGACAAGCAAAAGTCTAGTGGCTACAGGGTTTGTGACTTTTTGAGACTTAAAAGGGCACAGGGTGGTGATTGCAGGAAGCAGGACAGCTCTCTGACCTGGGTTCTGGTGGGTTCTGCTGACCTGGGCAAATAACCTCCAATGCACGATACATCTAGAGACCAACTAATCTCACTATGGAAATGAGGCGTCATTAGCATGGCCTCCTGTCTTTCACTTTTCCATTCTCCAGCACTTGCTATATCTGCCTTGCTCATTCTTTTAACCTGTTTCAGCTTTGTTGAGAAAATAGAAGACAGCCACTGAGGACCCCTGTCTTTTGTTACCAAAACTCCACATGCAGACATTGCCTGCCATTGTGTCCTGTCTCACTGGTCTCTTCTCAACCAAGGTGAACGCACCACTTGCTCACTGGCCTATAATTGGCTCCTGTCTTCCGTGCCTCACTGTATGGACTGCCCCTCTTATTTCTTTGACTTCATTGACATCAGCATGGAGATATCTTCACATCCTCTCTACATCTGCAGTGGGGTTCTTTCCTTCCAGTTCCCCACACTCACCTCCAGCTTCTGTCTCACCATTCTCCTCCTCATCCACAAACTGTAAAAATGGTCAGACCCTCCTTCCCCTCTTCCTCACCTCTTACCCCTTAGTCTGTGTCAAAAGGGCTTCTGCCCCATCTTCTTCCCCCACTGCTCTAAATCACTGCCTGTTGCCAAATCCAAGGGAGCCTCTCTTCACAGCCCTCACCCTGCTCAAACTTGCAAGCGCTTCTCTCTTGTAAAATCTCTCTTCTTGGTTTCTATGACGTTGAATTATGCAGGCTTTTTCTGGTTTTCTTTTTCTGCTCTCCTCTTCATTCTCAATCTCTTTTGAGAATATTCTCCCTCTACCTGTGCTTTACATCAATGATTGTCAAAGTTTGAGGTCACTAAGAATCACCCAGGGTACTTTTAAAATGCCTATCAGATCCTCTGGCCCCACTCTCATGCATTTTGATATGATGCTGTTCATGAACGCCCGGGAGTCTACATTTTACAACTCTCCTGGTTATCTCATGCACACTGTTCTTAGAGCACATGTGGGGAAATCTTGCCACAATTGTTGGTGGCCCTTGGCTTGGGCCTCCTTACCTTCCTCATGCCTACTTGTTTTGCTATCTCATCTGGCCTAAGCCATCAGGTATGCATAGAATCTGCTGCCTATCCCCTGCCCTGCCAATGCTCTTGAGCTTCAGAACCAAATGTCATCTCCCTACAGACATCTCTGCCAGGGCGTAAGCCTCTTATCTTCTCTGTGCTCTCCTGTCCCATCTGTGTGACTGACACCATTCCCCACCCAACTATCTGAGTGAGAAACCTCAGCTTCCTCCTTAGCATTGGACCCTATCAAAAATCCAATCAATCCTCAGTCCAGGGGCTGGGGATATATCTCAGCGGCACAGCACCTGCCTGGCAAGTGCAAGGGTGTGAGTTCAATTCCCGGTACCAGAAAAAAAAAAAAATCCTCAGTCCTCCACACTCTAAGTCCCAAATAGGTCTTCAACGTACCGGCTGATCTTCATTCCCACTGCACAGCTGTCCAGTGCCCTGTCATTTTCCTCCAGGATGAATCTGTCCTTGCCTCTACCTGAGGCAAGTCCACCCTGGAGGCCACCACACAAGGCCTTCTGTGGTCCTCTCCACCTCCAGCTCTGCATGACCCAGGAGCCACTGCTCCAGCCTGGCTCGGCCCCAGGGCTGGGTGGAAGGGCCCAAGGACCATGGCCCAGTTTAGTTAAACTTGTATCCTTGAAGTAAAGTACAAAGGGTCACATTGTCGAATCAGATTCATAAGAATTAGAGGTCATACCCAGTATGTCAAGCTTCGCTAATAATTGAAATGGCACAAATCAGGAGGCACAGGTCAAGTGCGAAGTCTGGAACTACAACACGGGTCCTGAGGACATTTTTGCAGACTTAGGCTATCCTCAACCCACGTCTATCAGCAGGGGTCTCTCGATGTGTGAGAAGCTTCCATCTTAAAAAGGGAGCTATTTTGGTCATGAAACTCTCCACCCTGCTCTGTGATAGTTGCACAGTTTGGATAACACTTTCAGGCAGCCACCCCCATAAATCCATAGGTCCCAGGTTTGTTTATCATAGCAGCGCTGGGCAGATAGGGTCCATGCTGCTAAAAGCATTCCACAGATAAGAGCCCTTCTGCTCCCCAGCATCATTAGGGGGCTTGCCAGGGGCTCTGTCACTAGCAGGATTATGTAGGGATTTGACCAGGTCACTTTCTGTCTTGCCAAGGTGTCTTCGGTGAGGACAGCTGCTCACCCTTTCCTGCCCGGTCCTGCTCTGCTCACCCGCTCCACAGGGATGTTTTCAAGACATGCAACCTGGCCTCCTCTCTTCTTATTCTACACACACCTCCTGGAGGACCTTGTCCTTGGTCTGTTTCTGCAGGCTCCTTTCCCCAGGGACAGTCTCCCAAACAGACCTTTCTGAACCCTGAAGCCTCAGCCTCACCCTGCCACTGCTCACGACTGCCTTGTGCTCCAGGTCCCCAGACCTGCTGTCCAACCTCTTGCTGCTTTGCTGGGTTCAACCTCCTCTACTGACCCCTCTCAGGTCAAGGGCTCTCAACCCACCTGGTCCCCAGAATCCTTGGATCATCCTGGTCCTACCCTTTACGGGCCCTTGGTCCTCGGGGAAGTCAGGGATGGCTAACCTCTTTGAGGCTCAGAGTCCGCAGATGTAAATGCATGTAAAGGCAGGATCTGGACCACAAAGCTGTAGTAGGATTAAATGAGACCATGCGCTAAGTGCTTATCACAATAGCCGGCACACAGGAAATGCTCAATAACCATCAGTCTCTGCTTCCGGTTCTCTACCATTCCTCATGGTTACTCATTCCCGCCTATTAGAAGTTCTGCCTCCTTTATTCCCTCCCTCTTCCTCTCCTTTTCTCTTCCTCTTTTTTTGGAGATCAATGCTTTCTTTATATCTTAAAGGCAGATTAGTTTGTAGTAAACACATGGAGTAAAAATTGCATACACATCCCAGGAATCTGTTCAATCTTAATCCAAATAGCACTCATGTCTGTCAACAAAGGTGTAGACAGTAGGGACACTGGGGACACCCCAAACTGATAAATTTAGCAATTAATTTTACCATTTTTGTATTTTAACGTTTTTATTGGTACATGTTTGCAGCTCAGAAGGATTGGATTCATTGTGGGGAGTTGGTGCATGTATGTAAAACATCTTAATTCTCTTTACTTCCCCCTCTCCTCCTAAGATATTAAACCCTAGGCATCATGCATGTTAGGCAGGTGCTCTCTCACTGAGCTATTTCCCAGGCTTATTTTTTGATCTGAGACAGATTCTCATTAAATTGCCCAGAGGCTGGTCTCGAACGTGCAGTCCTCCTGCCTCAACTTCCTGAGGAGCTGGGACCACAGGGGTGTACCCTGGACACAGCTGTTACACCCACCCCTTTCTGCTGGTCCCCCTTTCTATCGCCATCTTGTTTTCCTCTTAATCTTTGCCAATGACAGTCTTGGAGCTGGCCTCCTGGCCTCCTGGCCTCCTCTGCAGCTCTCCTTCATCTCTTTTCTTCTCCGCAGGCAGAAAAAACTTTCTCTTCATCACACATCTGGTTATGTCACTTCCTTCAAACTCTACAAAACTCTTGGGAGCAATTCCGAGCTAGAAGCAGCCTAAGAGGCTGGTGTGAGCCTACCACTGGGTCTGCTGGACTTGCAAGTTCCCTGGCTGTCAGGATTTGCCAGATATTCATCCTGCCTGGCCTGGATCCATCACAAGGGGTCATCCCTTCCTCTCCAGCCTCCTGACCCTCTCCTGTGCTCTATATGTCCCTGTCAGCTATGTGGTGCCTCCAGGTGACCTTTAAGATGGCCTGTAGGACTGTGGGCATCAGGAGGGCAGGGCACAGGCTGCTGGGCTTATGTTGTATCTCCAGCACTTTGCACAGTGTCTCACAGAAGCTGAGTCCCCAGTGTCACATGATCAGAGTCATCACTAGGCGGGCAGGGTGTGAGGGGGTGGGAAGCTTGAACGGAGCCCGTGGGGGGTGGGGCTTCCACCTTGAGTGGATTCCAGATGTGCAGCACTGACAGACACTTGATGAGTTGCCATGTTGTATTAATGAGCCTGGGTGAGCTTGGGGGTGGGCGCTGGAGACGAAACTCCTCCCCTGCCCCCTCTTCAGCTGCCCTCATGTCCCATGGATGTGGTGCCCAGCGCTCACCCTGCTCTGAGTCTAGAGGAGTGGGCGGGCAGCATTCCCAGCCATCTGCGGGGAGCTGCTTGCACCTTCTGTAGTTCACAGCAAGGAGGCTGAGGTGCCCAGCAGGGAGGGGAGTGAACAGTCACCGCCCTCTTGCTTAGTCCACTTTCTATGCTTATAACAGAGTACAGGAAACTGGGTGGCGTATACAGAGGTTCATTAGCTTTGCCGACTGCTTTCCTCTCTGCCTGTGCTCTGCTGGCTCTGCAGAGGGAGGAGGGAGCCTGCTCAGACGAGGGGTGTGGCTGGAGAGTCACAGGGAAAGGGGAGGGGGTGGGGATGGAGCACACACTTCAGGCTGGGGCTGATTCCTCCCAAACCCTCAGCAATCAAATCCACATCACCACTGTGAGAATTAATTCCTCCTCGAGTTTCCCCTTCAGGTAGGTGAGAAATTTGTATACCTCCTATTAACATAACTGTGACCCATTTCTGGTGCAGTGACAGCACCGGTCTGATGTGCTCAGTGAGCGAGCGAGCATCTGCCCTGGGCCTCATGATGAAAGATGACAAAAGAACAGCCCACTTCCACCCTTCCCTTGGTGCTCGACAGCGCTCACGTTCATTCCAGCCTTGGATGGGCACAGACATCCTGGTGAACCTCACCACTGCAGGGTGAGTGTGTGAGTGTGGAGGGCTGGAGGAGGGGAAGGCTCAGGGCAGGGGCCTGGGCCTATGCCTGGTCTGCCATCCAATAGCTGTGTTTTGGAGAATAAGTCTCCTCTTCTCAATGACAGCCTAGGGCTGCCCCTTAGACTTGGTATCAGCTGATTCTAAATTGTCACCAAAAAACCCTCAGAATCTCCCATCTGGCCCCCATTTTCAGGGTTGGAGGAAGGTTCTAGAAAGTTCTCTGGGAGACTGAGTTTAAGAGGCCTGGTCCTTGGTTGGATAAAGACCCTTCTTGAGGATGCCTTTTTCTTAAAGGCAAGACAGTGGACCAGCTCAGAGCCGACTTGGCCGGTGTGCCTGGTGGGAGGCATGTGGGAGACATCTGGGGTCAGGCTTGGGACAGTGTGCACATGTCTTTGTTCAGCCCCTCCTGCTCACCACATGTCTGTTGAGTGCCTCATCTGACCCGGCAGTGGGGAGAGTGGAAGAACGTCTGCAGTCACCTAGAGCTCGGTGTGCACCCAGCTGTGCCTCTGCTGGACAAGCAGCCCCGGAGATGTGGCTGTGCACCCTGCCTGGCCAGGTGAGGGTGAAGAAGAGTGTCCCGGCAGCCTGGACCTCGTTCCAAGCCTTCCCTCTTCTCTGTCTGTGTTCACATCCTCTGAGGCATCACAGGGGACACCAAGGCCATTTGGGAAACATCACTGTCTTAAAGTATATACATATCCATGTCAGGACAGCTGGATGCTTGTCCAGAAATCCTTTGCTGTGGAGTTGGAGGTGACCAGTGTCCTCAAGTCTGGGAACTCAGGAGGCAGAGGCCTGGACAGAAGCAATTCTGTGGGGATGATACCGGCTTGAGTATGGAGGGGCTGGCAAGGAGCAGCCTGAGCCAATGCTGGGGTGCATGGAAGCTTGGAGAAGAAAGCCATCCGTGTGTGTGTGTGTGTGTGTGTGTGTGTGTGTGTACGCACACAGCCTCCCCTTCACTCAAGATGACATTTCTGCACAGGCACCGGGAAGGGAGGGTTCAGACCTTTGTGGCTTGAGTGTTGGGGAGCCTCCTGGCCTTTGGGGAGCTATTCAGGGCCCTGCACTTGGGGTGGGGTAATATTTCTTCCCCCTTTTATTCTCCAGGGCTAGACCGTGTCATTACAGTTCTCTACTGCTCTACTTTCCCTTAGCTCTGACACATGGGGCAAGCGCCTTTTCTGGGTTTTGGAATAATTTACCCTTTTCGTCTTTCTCTCATGAAACTGTAGACTCTGTCCACCCAACCTTCTTGTCCCCGCCCCCGCCCCCGCCAGCTGTTCTGCATCACATTTCTCTCCATCTTTCTACTACCTATCAACTACTGTTTTTCCTGTTCCCAACACCACAATCCCAGCTGCATGCGGGCAGGAAGCTTGCGGCTCAGTTTGCTCCTTAACCTCAACCTTTTGGGAACTACAGTAGCCAGGAGCTTGATGTGTGCTGGGCAATTCAGTGAGTGCCGGATTGATGGCTCCTGGATGACACGACATGTGGCAGGATGTCAGGCAACTCTTCCCACGTCCCATTCATCCAAGGCCTTGAGATGCTCACAGGGGGTGGGAGCTACCACAGGATGCTCAAAGCTCCCGAGAACGTGGTAACAATGATCCTGAAGGGCCATCCCGACAGGCCACCTCCTCTCAGTCTCCTGACAACCATTGTTTGTTTCTGGTCATGGTGATGCCCGTGGTGAACCAGATGGTGAAGGTAAAACACCTCAAAAGGGGACATGCGTGTTTGACTTATCTTTGATTCAAATGAGATGTTTCTAAGATGGGCTGAGAAGTATGTATCTTCTCCCCTGGTGGCTGTGGGCATTACGATGCTGGTAATACTTCCTGATCTCCAAACAGGCAGGTTGCTTTCTGTCCCCTCTAAATTACTCAGATCCCTCTGGGGCCAAGGACATCAAAAGGAGGGAGGGCACCGGTAGAAAGTGCAGCTGCTCCTCAGTGCTAATGGGGGCCGTCAGTGACATAGTGTCTTCCTCCCGTCGTGCCTGTGGTGTGCACAATGAGTTGATATGCGAGCTCCTGCTTCCTGTCCAGCTCCATGCTAGATCTGGAGACGGACCCAGAAGTCTCTACCCCCAGCAGGCCACAGCTAGTTAGGGAGACATCTGTGGCAGGACAACTGGTAATGCCAGGACCCGGTGGAGACAGACAGAAGCAGGACGGGCTAGCAGCAGCGGTGGGTGAAGTGTGGGGGGTGGCACAGTTGCAAGGCTCTCGACATTTATGGAGGATTCTAAAAAGCCACAAGGCTGTGAGCTTGTTCACAAGGCCAGGGGAGATCATTCCAGGCAGCAAGTATAAAGTACAAATGGTGGGTGTGCCTGCATGTGTGTGCATATGTGTATATCCATGTGTGTGTACTTGTGTCACAGTGTGTATGTGTGCATATCTAGGTATATGCATGCCTGCCTTCACATGTATGTGTACACATTCATCTTGTGTACATTCATGTGTCTGTATGCTTTTGTGTGTGCTTGTGTGTACAAGTGTGTGCATTTGTACATGCACTGGTACATGTGCACCCGTGTGTATGCATGGATGTATTCGTGTACAGGCAGCTGTGAAGGACCTGAATGTCCTTAGGCATGGTAGGAGGCCACAGGAGGGTTGCGATAAGGGAATGATGTGTTTGGGTTTATTTTGGCAAAATTAACGCTGGTAGTGGTGCAAAGAACAGGTTAGGGGTGAGGCTAGAGCAGGGCTTTCATTAGGAGGCCGCCAAAAGGAGCAAAGAGAGGGGGTGGAAGGGTCTGATCCAAGCTGTGGCACTGAGGACAAGAAGAGGTGACAGATAGAGTGACCAGAACCTGGTGACAAGTAATCTGAGTGCAAGGAGGGGACCTTCAAGGAGAAGCCAGTCCAGCACCTCCCTCCCCCATGTAGCCTGCAGCGATAGAGTGGAAGGGATGAGAGGTGTCATTAACCAGGATGGGCCCTGCCGGAGGCCTCTGGGTGTGGTGTGCTGAAATCACATGATGGATTTGGTGAGTTGCGCATGACCCTGAGATAGGTTCACCCAGTGAAGGAAAGGTGCTGGGCTCTGTCCCTCTTCCTTGTCTTCTCTGCTGGTTGCAGTAGCTGGCTTCCAGCTGTTGAACAGCTGTGTATTACCTTCCTGCCTCATGATCCTGTGACCTCTTCTAGGAGCTCTGGACTAGACAGAGGCTCACAGCCTCAGCCATTTCTCAGGTGTTAGGTCACAGGAGCTCAAGGAGATCCCTGAGCTTGCCCACACGTGTCTATGTGCATGGAGGCAGCAGTTAGAAAGGCCCCTGCTGTTACTGATGATTTCTAGCCTGCTTCAGTGGCCCCTGTTTTGCATCTCCATTCTCCTGTCTCACTATATTACATCTCTTCCATTTGAAATCCTGAGTGTGGTCTTGTCTCTCCCTCAATGCTGCTGACTGCAGGTGCTCAGGAGGGAGGAGCATCTGGCTGCAGAGAAGCAGAGAATGAGAGGGTATGGTACGAAGATGAATGTCCCTCCACAGATGGCCATGTTCTCATTTCTGGAACCCATGACTATCTTCTAGAGAGAAAGGGACTTTGCAGATGTGATTAAATTTATCCTCTTGAGATGGAGGATTATCTTGGATTATCTGTGTGTGCCCTGTATAATCCCAAAGGTCTTTACAATAGGATATAGGGAAGCAGAAGAGGGGCGTCAAGGAGGAAGAAGATGAAACAGAAGCAGAGACAGGAAAGATGTGATTGCTGGCTTGAAGATGGAGGAGGGGCTGTTAGCCAAGGGCTGCAGGCAGCTTCTAGAAGACAGAGAAGGGGGCTGAACAGATTCTCCCCAGGAGGCCCCAGAAGGAGCACAGCACACCGTGATGCTAGCCAGTGACAATGCTTCAGACTTGACTTCTGCGACTGTGAGATGGTACACATCCATTGTGTCCAGCCCATAAATTTGAGGTACTTGCAACAGCCATGGGGAACTATCACAGGGGCCAAACATCAAGACACAGTCCACCATGGGGATAAATGTAGTTCCTGCTCGGCAGAGATCAGATTATCACTACCCAGGAGCCTGGTTGGGTGTGCTCAGTACATAGGCTTGGATTGTGTGGGATTCCATGCCAGCCTTGCCAGTGACCAGCTCTGTCACCCAGGCAAAGCCTCTCAGGGCTGCAGTATTTCTGTCTCCCAGAGGCGGGATCAATATTCCTCACCCCACTGGGCTGGTGCCAGGAGGAAATGAGAGGAGGCTGTGAGATGATTAGCCTGAGGGCTAGGGAGACAGTATTCTCTTACTTGCTGGGTATCCTCAGATAGACTGTGGAGCCTCAGTGCCCACATCTACCACAAAGAGATACTAGTGAACCCCCACCCCACCCCTTCCCCTGCAGGAATAATTGGATTTTTGATACAATGGATTGGAAGGAAATGGACAGGAAGTTTGGTCCCGTGTACCCCAGGCTGGCATGGAGCTCTCTGCCTGCTTGGAGGGAAGCAGATACCTGTCCTCCCTGCCCTCCCAGCTCTTCTGCCATGCCCTGCAGGCCTGCCTGTATCCCTGTCTCGCTGCTCTTGTTCCTCCGCGCTGAGCTTTAGGCATTGGCTATTTTAGTGACAAATTCCTTGAAATGCTACACCTTCTCTGCCCACCAGGACTGACCTCCCCAGGCCCAGCTGCCAGGTATCGATTTCCCCTTTAAATATTACTGCAGCCCAGGAGCATGTATGGATTAATTGATGAGGCTAGGCTTGTACCTGCACACTTCATTAACAGCTGCTACTAATTAGCGGAGTAGTCATTAAGAGACCTACTGGGGTTTGGAGGATAATAGTTTTATTTTTTTCCACATGACTCTAAAGCATATAATAAATTGGGGAGTGAAATGCCCTGGTCTCAGGTTGAGATGGAAGTTGTGGGTGGCCAGGGCTCAAGGCCTATTCCAAGAAAACCAGAGAGACTGGGAACTCATCATGGAAGATCAAAGTTGAGAGGAACTTAGGGGCATCTGGTCTACCACATGTGGCTATTGTGGCTGGGGCAGGGGCTGGGCCTCAAGCTCAAGGTCACACAGGGACAGAGAAGCAGGGCTGGGACAAGTGCCCAGGCTGCTGGCCTTGTTCCAAGCCAGGTCTCTGCTTGCTAAGTGAAGATTTTGTTGCATATATAACCTAGTGGAAGAGGTTTGATCAAGCACACGGCTACCTCCTCTCCCTGTCCTGATCCTCTTGCACTTCTCCCAAGGTAGAATTGCTTCCCTTTTCTAGTTCTGAGTCTCCTCTACCCTGTCTCCCTGCCTGCCATATCACCCCACATACCCCTCTCCGAGGGCGTCTTGTGGCACCTGGATCTTGGCCTGTCTCTAAATAGGAAGGATGCAGCATCAGAGCCTTGGTGTCACCCAGGCTGATGGAAATGCAGCGAGTGGGATTAGTCCTGCACTGAATGGGTTTGGGCAACTGCTGACCCTCTCTCAGAATTTCGTCCTCACTGGTGCATGATCCGGGTCAGGGGCCAGTGTGCCCGGAGGACCCAGCCCAGGTCTGGCACAGACAGCATGATCCTCAGCGGGGGAGAACAAAAGCCTTAAATGGATGGTAGCTCTTGGGCCCCCTTAGGCAAGAGCATCTGTGACCAAGTCACTGTGCTCTCCCTCTCTGACTTGAGTCTTTCGCTGTGCACATGGTGAGCAATTGCACAGCAAAGGAATCAAACCTTCCTTCTTGCTTCAAACAAAATGATTGTAATAATTCTAATTACTGACCTTTCCTGGAAGCTTACCATGCATCAGGAGATGCTATGCTAAATGCTTTACACGCATTAATTCATTTTATCCTCTTGACAGCCCTAAGTGGCAGGTGTTTTTATTGTGATTCTTATTTCATAGAAGTGGAAGAGAATGCACTAACTCACCCATGGTCATGTGCACATATCTGGTAGAGAGCAGCCCAGCTGTCCAGCTACAGTCTGTGCCTTTGCCATGGGGCTCCTGAATCCTTCAACAGGCTGATTTCTTGGCTGAGGGAGCCTCTGTGCACCATTGCATGCTGTATGAACAGCAGTGGGGTGCCCCAGACCTCAGCAGGTTGATCCAGAGTGGGCACTCATCATCTGACCCATGGCCTGGTCCAAATGCACAGCTGGTACAGTCTGGTTTCTATCCTGGAAAAGGTGAGGGGGAGGATGAGTCTGACAGTGAGCAGCCCATGAGCTTGACTTGGGGCTGGGCACACAGCATGGTCAGCAGCTCTGAGTGAGCGGAAAGGAGGATGGAAAGATGCACGGATGCTGCAAGACAGACTCCTGGCCCTGGAAGGGTGCCGCCTCCCAAGCTGGTTCACATATTGCCTGGCTGCTCCTGGCCTTCTCCTGGGGGATTCTGATGAGGTTATGCTCTGTCTTGTACCTGCTGCTATCTTTGAGTCTCTCAGGTTGAGCCAGCAGCCTCTCTCTTCTTTGTACGCAAAAGAACTCTGGTGTGAGTGGTCCTCCTACTGGCAGTCTAGGACAGCACCAAGGCGCATCCACACCAAGAATCCATCTGTCAAGCAGGCCTTCCACAGGAGACAAGGCCTGTTGGATTGGATTGATTGGCAGGTAAGACATTTGGCCAACAGTGCCTACTTGTACGCAGACATCAGCACTAGTCCAGTTGAGGATGGAAAGTTTATAGAAGACCAAAGTTACCTTCTTTCTTACCTAATGGTTCTAAGGTGGGTGCCCAGATTGGCAGCGGTGCTGATGCACAGTTGTTCGGTGACCCAGGCCTCCCAAGTCATTGCCTTGTCACTCTGTAGTCTTGCTCTGTGCTCAGTGTTACAGCTGCCCCAGCTCTGCCAAAGGCAGGAGAGAGCACAGGGAAGTAAGAGGTGATTTCTCACCTTGCTTCCATTCCTTGGAGCTGCTGGCCTGTGTAGCTGCAAGGGAGGCTGGTAAGTGTAGTCTTGATCTAAGGTCTGCAAGTGCTTTCTGGAATGGACTAAATAGGACTTTATTTTTAGCTTTATGGGCCACAGACTCTCTCTTGTAAATGTAAGGTTGGGAAGAGGGTGTCAGTGCAGAACGTGATGTCACATAAGGAGCTGGAAGCTGGCCTCCCCCAGCACTAGGGACCAGCTGGGTGAAGATACTGGTGTGTAAAGTCAGCAGACAGGTGGTCGTGCCCTGCAGGGCCGAGTCCTGTCCTCCCCAGAGGGGCCACCTGTCACTTGGAAGTGGAGCACGTCTGTCCTTGGGATGGGCTGGTGGAAGTTAGTGGGAAAAACAGACTTGTTCCCTGTTCATACATTGCTGAGCATGTGCTGTCAATTAACTCAAGGGCGTGTATTTTTAGTATCCACTACCAGTTTTTTATTCTGTGTTGCAGAATAATCAGAACCAAAGATAGAAAATGTCACCGAAGGGAGGTAGACTGGGAGTCAAACCAGCTTCATTTTGAGTTCTGGTTCTGTTACGTCCTAGGTGACCTCTGCAAGCCCTTTGACCTTAAAGGGCATGGGGTGACCTTTGCCTCTCTGGAGTTGGGCTCCTTAGGGGTGTGAGATAGGTCACACGGTCCGTCCCTGTGTGACATTCAGCAGTGGTGCCCCTCATGGTTGGTCTTGTGACTTCTGAGTGCTTCTTTCTGAGGAAGGAAGTAGTGGCATCCTTAGGAGGTTCCTGCTCTGTCTCTGATCCACTCCAGCCTTCCAGGCACATGCAAGCCTGTGTCCTCTGAGATGTTTTCCCAGTTCCTCCAGGCACAGCACTCTCCGGCCTTCTGAGGGACCCATGTGTTTGAGCTTGACTTCCACCTCCAGGTCTCTGTAAAGCACTGGGCCCACTTAGAGCTTTTAATGCTTTCTGAGCCCCAGATCCCCACCTGACCTCCCACTGTCCTTGCTTAGACAACCCATCACCCATACTCACTTGTTTGGCTCATCCTGGCCACACTGGCCACCATGTCATTCCTCCATAACCCATGACTCTGTTCCTGGCCTAGGTCCTCTGGTGCAGGTCTGGCCCACAGTAGCCACCTTCCAGGCAAAGAGGACTGGAAGCCCTGACCTCCAGCCAAGAGCCCTATGATAGCTCTGCGCAGGCCCTGCGGTAACACAGAGAGGACAGCAGGAAGCGAGGCCATGCACCGGGAAGCCACTCTGTGGGGACCCTGCAGGCTTCACGGGAGCCAGCAATGCTCCTAGGCTGTACCAGTGACATCCACCCTGGCAGAGAGATTCATCAGGGATGTGTAAAAACGTGGTGACTCTGTGCTGCTGGGTTAAAGTTGACTCTACTGCTCTCATTAAACACTTAAGCTAGTGTGCATGAGGTATGGGGTATTGCGTGATATCATTCGATTCATTCATTAATAATCCACCTGCATACTCCTGTTTTCAGCAATGTGTCCCCAACTGGATGCTGGGCACAAGGTGCCAGTGGGACAGGAATAGTCTTGTTGGGGTCCTGGGACTTATGTGCTGGGGCAGGGTAGGGTGGGGAACAAGACTAAGCAACCATTCTAGTTCAGTGGGCTGGCAGCCTGGGTGTGGCACTGAGGGTGTCTGGGCAGCAGTGGGTATGTGGGGGGGTGCAGGGATGTTACAGGCACCAGACTGGCCCTGGCCGAGGGACCACAGGTGTGGAAGAAGGCAGGTGTGAGAGACAAGGATGGCAAGGTACAGTGGACCTTGTATGAGGGTGACGAGGAAGAGCTGGGGGTAAGCAGGGTCAGACTTTGGAGGTCCCACCCAAGGGCTAGCTGTGTTTGTTTTTGGTCCTAGGGCAATGGATGCTCAAAACACCTTCCTGGCCACTGTGTGTGGGGTGGGTTTCCTTTTGGAAGGATTCCTTTGATTGCTGTGTCCCATGGGCAGGGGATGTTGGAGAGGGGCTGTTGTGGGCACCTGGGGGGACCTTGCTGGGTCAGTCTAGAGTGGGCAGTAGTGGGCAGAAGAGCTGTACGGAGGAAGAGCCCACAGCACCTAGATGTGGGGAGAGGGAGCCATTCCCAGGTCTTCCTGTTGAGTGACTGGGAGGGGGCGGAATCATCTCCAAGGCTGGGAACAATGGAAGAAGAGGCTTTGGAGGAAGGTGTTATGATTTGTACTGGGTGTCCCCAAAGGCTCATGTACTCATAGGGGACTTTTGGGAGGTGACCAGATCATGGGGGTGTGATATTCATCAGTAGATTAATCCACTGAAGAGTTTGTAGCTAATTGTGATGTTGGGAGGTGAAGCCTGGATAGAGGAGGTGAGTCGGGGGGCGTGGCCTGGAAAGGTCCAGCTCCCTCCTCCTCCCTTGATCCCTCTCTGCTCCTGCCATTCTGCCATGAGCTGCTTCTCTGCCCTGCCCCTCTGCCATGTTTCCCTGCCTCAGAGCCTGCTGACTGTGGACTGAAACCTTTACAAACCGTGAGCCAAAATCAACCTTTCCTCCTTCAACTTGTCAGTGTCAGGTATCGAGTTTCAGTGACGAGCAAGTAACTAAGACAGAGGCAATTGTCCGGGAACTTCCTGAGTGCATCTGGAGTTGAGAGATGTCCAGGAGAGCCATAAAGATGGGGCAGCATCAGTATCAAGATGGAGATGGCTCCTGCAGGGGAAAGACTGCTCCATCAGAGAGCAGAGAAAGCCCAGGAAATTTGGGATAGAGCAGGGAATCTTTCCTCCACATTCCAGGGCTTCTGTCTACAGATGAGACCCCTTCTGTTCAACCAGAGAAAAAGCAAAGACAAAACTCTGAGAGAACAAAGAAGACATGTGGAAGGACCAGGCCCCTCCTGCTCATCTCAACCTCAGGGCCTTCGTACATGCTGAATGGGCTCCTGGTCTACCTGTTCCCCAGATGCTGGCTCCTCATTCTTTGGGTGTCATTTTCAATGTCACTTTCTCAGAGAGGTGCTCACTGGTGGCCCCCATACCACACTAAACAGCCCCAGCAGCACTTGATTTGGTTTGCTTCAGTCGCTGGAACACTTGCCCCTGGACTTTGTGGTTGCATTTCCTCTTTCTCTGGGTCAGAGTGAAGATCCTGAGGACAGGAACAGTGTCTATGCACTGTTTCTAGCTGCCTCCTAGCATTGGCCCTGGCCTGAGTCATCTGATTCCCTTCTTCTCCTCCTGCAACAGGTCCCGGCAGCAAGGCCTGAGAGTGCTCTCTCCCTTTCAGATCTCTCTTGAGCCAGGTGCACACCTGTAATCCCAGCCCCCTGGGAGGGGGAGGCAGGAAGATTGCAAGTTTCATCCCAACCTGGACATCTTAGTGACTCAGAGAGACTGTGTCTCAAAAAGAAAAGTAAAAAAAAAAAAAACAAAACATGAAAAAAGGGCTGAGGATGTAGATCAATGCAGAGGCCCTGGGTCTAATCACCAGTATCAGAAAACAAAAAGAGGGCTGGAGATATAGCTCAGGGGCACAAGCGCCTGCCTGACAATTGCAAGGTCCTGAGTTTAATTCCCAGTACCAAAAAGAAAAGAAAAGAAAAGAAAAGAAAAGAAAAGAAAAGAAAAGAAAACCACACCCCGCCCCCCCCCGGCGCCCGCCTCTGGGTGCCCCCTCTCCCTTCTCCCCCCCCCCCCCGTGAAATCAAGTCTTTGTGTCCCTCTTTCTCCGTTTCCACCACCTCCGCCTGACCACACCCAGCCCGTCAGCCCATCGTGTCATGATGGACACCTTCTCTTCCCTGCTGCACCTTGCAGCCAGGCACCTTAGACCTTAACCTGCATGGCAGGATGGAGCTGCCTCCCTGCTGTGCCCTGCCCTTCCGGTCTGGAGGAGCATGGGGCTTCCTCCGAATGCATCTCTCTGAAGCTGCAGACGCCTCCCCAAACTCAGCGTTTGATGCCAGAGCCTCACCCCAACTGCCTCCCAGGCCCCAGCTATCCCAGCCAGCCTTAATTAATTGTAAAATTGATTAAGCAGCCCCCTTTGTTAGGCTGGGCTGGTGTTTATTTGTATTTTCATATTATTATCCTTTTATACTTCTCTGGGCGCTTTCAGCTCTCTACTGACACCTTTTATTGGGGAAATGTTAATTTAAAAATCATCTATAATGCAGGTGTCACAAATCAAAGCTGTTCGGTAATGAGTTGCTCTTATGTCGTATAAAAACAATTAATTAAAACCCTTTCTGAGAGAGCCGCGCCAGCAGATTTATGTTTCCCAGCGTCTTCCCCTCGACCTTCCTTTCTAAAGACCCTCGTGCTGTCTGTGGGCTTCCATGGGTGATGTCTTCTCCTACCTCCACCCAGAGCATCGAAGCCCCGGCAGGCACAGTGGGAAGATTCCTGGGAGGCTCAGGTCCAATGCCACCACATGCCGCCGGGCATGGAGAGGAACATTGCTGTGGTCATACAGCAATGAGTGGCCCTGTCAGCCTTGGCGCAGCTCAGAGCTGCTGGGGTCCTGTCCTCCTCTTCCTGCTCTGTTTCTCCTGCTGTCCCCACCGCAAAGCTAGGTGGTCCAGGGGCATCGGAACTGCTGCAGTAAATATCGCTCTTTCCCCTTCTTGCTGATCAATTTAGCCCTTAGGAAATACAAGCCAGGGCTCTAGCTCCTAATCCTGCCTCTGATCTTGACTCATCTTGTACTTTGGGTAAATCATTTCTTGGTTGCTTTTCTCTCTCTGTGTCTCTCCCTGTCTCTCTCTCTCTCCCCCCACAGCCACAGTCTCTCCCTCTCTCCCCAGTACTGGGGATTGGGGATTGAGCCCAGGGCCTTTGCACTGAAATACTCCTCCAGCCCTTTTTATTTTGAGTCTCACTGTCATTAAATTGCCCAGGTTGAACTCAGATTTGTGATTCTCTTGCCTCGGCCTCCCAGAGTTCTGGGATTACAGGGGTGGGCCACTGTGCCCAGTTTATATTTAAAGTTTTAATATAGGGTCTCTATAAATGCTAATTTGCCCAGGCTGGGCTTGAACTTGCCTTTCTCCTGCCTCAGTCTCCCAGAGCACTGGGATTACAGGCTGGTTCCACCAGTTTCTCTTTGCAGAACAGTGCGTTGATTTAGACCAAGGCTGGCGAAGCTAGGATGTGGAGGTTGCATTCTTGCATGCCTAAGGTCTGCTGGGAAAAAGAGGCACGGGGACAGCCTCTGTTGGCCCCGGATGTTTGCTCCTGCTTGGCAGGGTGGGGTGGGTGGGGCTTTGGCTATGTTTGGCAGGAGAAGCTGAATATTTAGTTTGCAGTTTTCCAGGGCGCCAGCCCTTGGCAGGCCTGCACCTGGGTACCTCTTCACCCTCCCTGCCCTGCTCTGTCTCTGGGGTGATCAAGAGCTGTGTTTTCCAGGTTTCCAGGTGCAGTGGGGCTGGGGGCAGCCCTGAAGTCAGATGGGAAGGAAGGAGTGGGAGGTGGGAGGAGCTGGTGCCTCCTGTCTCTGCTGCGGGCGATGCCTGGCCTGGTCCATCTCTGTGACCTGCTGAGGGACCCAGGGCTCGGGTAACAGCACCTCCTTGCCTAAGTAGCTGCACTGGTGTGAGTGTGAGAGGTCTTGCTGGTCCCCTGGCCCCTGCATCATCCAGTCCTGGGTTCAGTTCCCTCTGTTTAAACACCTGGAGCAGTCTGTGCGCCCTGACTGCGCCCTGATCTCTGAATGTTGGGAACCTCATTATTTAATGACACAAGGGCAAAATCCTTGTCCGTGGGCTGGCTGCACTGGGCCTGAGGACACTGGTCACTTCCTGACTTGTTCACATCAGCTGAACGCCAAGGTCACAACTGGAAGACGGAACAATGTCAGTGCTCGCATCATGGAAGCTTCGCCTGTTATGAATGAACAAGCTCTCCAGGGCACCTGAATTCTGGCCTCCACTTGAAGCTGACCTCTGCTGCATGCCTGGGGCCTCCTCCTGGTGACACAGTGGCACCACTGTCAGCCAGCTGGGGTGGGCTGCATGCACACAGTGAGTCTCCTTCCCAGGCCCTCTCTTGCTTTCCCCAATGCGTGGGCTGCAGCAGGGGGCCAGGCAGGACCTGAACCCCCTCTCCCCAGCTGGAATTGGCCAAGGGCCCTGCTCTGCATCAGGGGCTAGAGACGCTTGCCTAGGAAGATCCAGTCACGCCCTGCCTCAAAGAGGCTGGCAGACAGTCAGAGCCACCAGGCCCTGCCAGTCACAGGGTGGCATGCGGGACAGCGGGGGAGGCTGCCCTGGGGACAGCACACTGGCCCTCAGAGCTTTGCCCTTAGGTTTGCAGTGTTCCACTCAGTATGCATGCTCACCCTTCCCACCTGACACTGAGGTTGGGGACAGTCCAGCTGCAGATGAAAGCGGCCAGGATGCGGGGTGTGAGGTCCCCTCCCTCTCAGGGCTGAGCCCCTCCCACCGTCCCCTGCCGTCTCCCCTGCGCGGGGCTGTGAAGTGTCTCATCCAGGCTTTTATCTGGCACCCACAATTATAATGTCAAGATTGAATAATCTGCCTTTATCTCCTGGGTGACAGCCACATAGAAACTTCAAAAGAAACAGTTTTGCTGGCGTCTAACGGCTTTTGTTAATTACTATATCCCAAAGAAAATGAAATAAAAGAGGAAGAAAAATGATATTTCTCTGTGACAACTTTGTAAAAATATCAGTGATGGAGCGACATGGTTTTAGGGCTTTAACTGTTCACGCAGCTGAGACTGGGCTCAGCTCACCCGCCCAGGAGAGCAACCGAGGATGTGTGTACACACATGCTCGAACACACGTGGACACACATGCACACGCATGCGCACACACTCATATCTCCTTACACAGACTCCTTCCCACGGCTCACACAGCGTCACGGACACTCACTCTCAGCCCCTCACACAACCTTTGCTGTCACACTCATAACACACGCACACACATACTCGCATGCACGCACACACAGGAATTCCTTCCCTGGCTGGGTGGCTCAGAACCACCTGGTGCCCCCAGGTCCCTGACAGGGTCACAAAGCTGCAGGAAGCCCCTCCCAGGCTAGCAAGAAAGACACCCGGGTATGCAGTCATCCAGCTTCTGCCCTGAAGAGTGCTACATGGGCAAGGGGAGCGAGCGAGGGCTCAGGCTCCCCACACTCACGCGTGGTAGCTGTGTGACCTGGCCCAAGTCATGCAGCCTCTCTGTGCACCAAGATCTTTACTTGTAGAGTGAGGATATGAAAATATCCTGTACAGGATGAGGTAATACAGGTGGAAAGTGCCTTGGATGCTAGTATTTATTTATTTTGCAATACCAGGGATGTACCACTGAGCCATGTTCTTAGTCCCATTTTAAAATTTTTTTTTATTTTGAGGGTCTCACTAAGTCACTAAGCTGCCCAGGATGAACTTAAAACCCTCCTGCCTCAGCCTTCGCAGTAGGTGGGATTACAGGTGTGTGCCACCATGCCTGGCTGCCAGCTGCTGCTTACAGGTGTGTAAAGTGGCTGGTTCTGTGTGCCAGTTCAGAGTCTGGCATTGGTGAAGGAAGTAAGATTTGAGTTTGGGGCCTTGAAGCCTACAGGAAAAAGACAACACAATCCAGGTAAGGAAACCGGGTGTGCAAAGGCTCAGAGGTCCAGCAGGGCATGCGTGTGTCATGAGCAAGTACGAGCATTTGAGTGAAGCTTCTAGAAGAGAACTGGGTGGGAGAAGGTTCTGGAAGGTGGGCAGGACTCACCTTAGTTTCCACTGTGCGCATGGGGTCTCCAGGCACCACCAACAGGGAGGAAGGGGTGCAGGGCCTGCACTGGGCTTCTGGAGATGCCAGGGAGGAGGCTGTGCCAGGTGGCCACAGGCACACCTGTCAGACACACACTGGCACACTCATGCACACATGCGCACCATTCACTCAATTGTCAACATACACACACTCATCCTTACACGTTAGTGTGCTTACTTGTGTGTTCACAACCACACGCGTGCGCATGCACACACACACGCACACACAGGCATGCATACACTTTCCTTGCCTTGTGTCTCTCACACTTCATTTGCAGGAAGACTGAGAGTCAATTTCCTCTCTTGGCCTCGGTCCCACTCGCCAGTAGGGGTCAGCAGAGGTGCTGTGAGGGGACGAAGCCGCCCATTGAACTCTGGGGTCCTGCTGTGCTCCTCTGATATGGAGCAGAAGCTGAGGGGCAGAGGAACAGGGTCTGACAACAGCCCTGGCCTGGCCGGGTCAGGAGACCTGGCATCTGGGCCTGGCCTTGGTCTCTCCAGCTGTAAAATGGGGGAGCTGAAGCCCTCTGGAAGCACCCCTCTCATGACATTTTTCTGGGGTCTTCATGGAAGAGGCTGTGGAATCACTTCAGGGCACCACAGACCTGCCTAAAGAAGCAGTGGACTTGTTCTAAAACAAAAACACATTTCTGGGCAAAAGTCAGCTGGGTGAGGGTGTGGTGGTGCCTAGTATCCCAGCAGTCGGGGAGGCTGAGGCAGAGAGATCACAGGTTTAAATCTTCCCCCGGGCAACTCGGCAAGACTCAAACAAAGAATAAAAAGGGATAGGGATACAGTTCAGTGTGAAGGTCCTGGGTTCAGTCCCCAGCATGACAACACAAAAACAAAATAAAAATCAGGAAATAAAAACCCCAAACCAAAAAACCAAAATGTAAGTTAGTTGAGTTCCAAACACGGAGCTAGGAGCTGCGGGGACTTCAGCCTGAAAGGACAAGAACCCCTGAGAACCCTACTGCTGCCCACCCTCCTGCTGGAAGGAGGCCCCAGGAGGACAGAGAATGCAGGCCAGGCCGCCTCTGGAGAGGCCAAGGAGGAGGTAGGGAACTGTGCGGTAGCAGGAGTGTGTGGCTGAGGCAGGCCTTTGGGGACAGGAGGGAGACATCGCAGGTGCAGGCACAGCCCAGCCCAAGAGGGCACTCAGGAAGTGTGAGGAGCCTCGAGGGGAAGGCAAAACAGGGGGTTCTTCAGGCCTTGGATGCGGTTCTCTTTGGCTTTGAGGAACACAAGTATATCCTACCTGGCTCAGCAGAGGCAGGAGTTATAGGAAGATCCCAGGGTGGTGTCCTAGGGGCACAGCTGGCCTTCAGGATGAGTTGGATCCAGACCTGGGTGATCCAGGTGGCCCATCAGCTGTGGTTTTCTTCTTCCTCTTCTCATCTTCCTCTTCCTTCTCCTCCTTCCCCCCATTCCCTCCTCTTCCTTCTATTTCTCCTTCCTTTCCTCTCTCCTTTCTCCCTCTCCTCCCCTTCCTCTCCCTCCTCCTCCTTTTACATTGTTGTTTTTCTGAGACAGGGTCTTGAACTCACATCCCAGTCTCTCTGCAGTCTTGCTACTCAACCTCTAGAGTGCTATGATCGCAGGTCTCCTCTGCCCTGTTACCTCTGGCGTTCTTGTCAGGTCTTTTCAGTCTCCTTTCTCTTTGGGGCTGGTTGACTCATGGAGGAAAGCAGCCACCCCTTCCCAGCCTGCCTCAGGGAGACCTGACTGGGAGGCCAGGGGTCCCCGGGTGGGGGGATCCGGATGGCCCCAAGTGGGTCTACCCAGGTGTGAGAGAGGCTGGGTACCAGGTGGGCAAAATGAGACTCAGCCCTCGGCAGGACTGTGGTGTTTGGCGGGTGGGCCTTTCTCTCCTCCTTTGAGGCTGTATCCTCAGAAGCTTGGCAGAGGACAGGACTTAGTTTGGTGGTACAGGAGGTGCGGCAGGGGGAGCACTGAATTTCCAAAAGGCCCCATACACTAGGCTCCTGAGCATCTCACGGGCCAGGAGAAGTGGGATTCCCGTCTGCCCTGGGGGATCTGAAGCACTGAGTCCCTGGTCCCCAGGGAGATCTGGAGAAATTCTCCTTCCCTGTAGGAGCAGCAGCAGGTGCTCCTGGCATGCGGGGCAAGTTCAGCCCACAGAGCGGTGGGAGAGGGAGCCGGAGCAGCCCCCATCCTGAGGGTGGGAGCCTGGAACAGGGAGCTTACACCTGGACCAACGTGCCCGCTTAGCAAGAGAGGAGGCAGGACAGGGATGTGGGAGCCTTGGTCTTCCTCTACCAGCCCGCCTCAGGGAGCAAATGTGCAGCTCAAAGCCACACGGGTTTGGGGGGACAGATACCTGCACAGTGTGGGAGGTGACAGGAATCTGCGTGAATGTTCAGGCCAGCAGGAGCCTCAGCTCTTCCGTCTGAGAGCCCCTCCCTTGGTGGAGCCTCCAGAGAACACAGGAAGACCTGGGGACGGGGACCCTGGGAAAGGCACCCCAGAGGGTGGAAGGCACAAGCAGTCCTATGGGCTTCTGTCCCAGTGCTTGTCCCAACTCTGTCCCCAAGATATTTCCAAGGAGTCCCCTGAAAATGCCTCACCCGGATGAAGTCAGGAGGGGGACACCAGCTCGGCCAAGGCCCCCCTGGATTTTGATGGCCAAGTGGGCTCCACCCAAGGCAGAGTTGTCAAGATGGCTCCCTGGGGGTGCCTGGATAGCATTGCACTGGACTTCTGGGTGCACACTGCTGCAGTGGGGTTCAGGTCACAGCACCCGCTGGGGGGTTTGGGTCACCATGTCCCAGCAAAGGCCTCCCCCTGCCCTCGCTGGCCCCGGGCATTTCCGGTGTGGACAGCTCTTTCTCCAGCACGCTTATCTCAGGGTTTCAGCGCCCTCACATCCTCGCGTTGCCCAGTGCTGTCGCCAGCCTCTCCCCCCGCCCCCACCCTAGCTAAGCCCCCACCTCCAGGGCCCCCGAGCTGGGTGGTGGGGAGCGGGCAGGGCTTGTTCATTCCCCCCCAATTAACCCAGTGGGCCCGAGGGAAGCAGTGGCCCTGATCCAATCTCAGCCGGGTCTGCCTGCTTCCTGGGCTGCCCCTCCTTCCCGGGAGTCATTAGTCTCCCCCACTGCAGGTAGAGTGACAGGCCAGCTCCCAGCTCCTGAAAAGGCCTTTGTTTTATCGCCTTCAGTTCAGATGCTTGAGAGCACTAGCAGGCCATATTTTAATCTCAGGTCTTTGCAAACAAAATCGTTAAAAGCAGATGGCTGTGAAGACTGCCATGAATATTAATAGATATTGAAAAAAAAGGGCCCTTAATCTTTCCATAAATCTTCCGGGGGAGGCGGGGGAAGGCGCGGAGGAGACGAGGGCTGCGGGGTAGCCGCAGGTACCCTGGTCCTTGCGATCCCGGCGCCATCCTGACAGCTGAGCGGCCGTGAGTACAAAGGCAGGAGGCCCCAGCCCAGAGCTAGGCACAGAGGCGGGCCAAGGCTCGCCATTTCCGGTCCATCCCACCCTTTCCTCTGCAGAGCCGGGAGTGAGGAGCAGGCAATGATGGGTGCCCTTGATGGGTGTTGAGGCCAGCCGCAGGCCCGCAGTGTGCTAATTTCTATTCACACCGGTCTCACATCAAGCTTTGGAGGTGAGATTATCATCCCCATTTCACAGATTAAGAAATAAACTCGGAACGTAGAAACGGCTGGTTTAAGATGATCAAGTTAGTCCGTGAACCAGAAGAGCTTTGAATCCAGATTTGCTTGGTCCTGAAAGCCTGTGTGTTGAGACCTCTCTGGGACTATCTCATCCCACTGGCCCCCATGTCAAAATGTCACCTGGGTATATGCTTGTGAATTTTCCCATTCACAATTCATTTGTTTGGATTAGACGCTTCCCTCTCCTCTTGGTCCTCTTTTAGAATACAGACACCCCTGGGAGAGGTAACCTATTAAGTGGCCGAGAAGCCGTAAAAGCTGCTCAGCTGCATCATCCAGGGCTGAAGCTGAAGTCTTAGCTCAGCCGTTTCCTGGCTCTGTGACCTTGAGCAGCCGTTAAGTTTGTGGAGTCTGTCTCCTTCGGGAGGGAGAACGCGAATAATGCAGCCACCATGGGAGGCAGACAGGGTGGGCAGGATTTGAGGGGCTGGGCTTGTACCTTCCAGGCTCACGAGCATGGTGGCAAGGGAACAAGCACTGGGCTGCAGAGGACAGACCCAGGCAGGGGCACCGGCCTGCCTGGGTGGGGCAGAGGGTGGCCTGCAGGAAGTTGACTCCCTGCTCTTCCGGGTCATGGGCGCTGATCCCAGGCCGGTATGTCTTCGGCCAGGGCCTGCCTTGCTTTATGCTCCAGATCTCATTCAATCAGCCTTTCTCCCTTCCTCTTTCTCTCCCCTCCTCCCTCCCTCTTTTCCACCCTCCTTCCTTCCCTCCTTCCTTCTCTCTCTGCCAACAAATATTTCCTGCTCACTAGCTAATGTACCAGGGTGAGGAGCCGATAGTGAAGAGAAGCAGCTCGGTCCTTGCACTAAACAAATAAACAAACAAAACAGGCACTTCAGAAGCATTTCAAGAGACACAGGCAAGGATGGAGCTGAGGGATAATGAGGGGATCCATTTGAAACAGAAGGCCTCCCTGTACTCCCAGGCCGGCTTCCACAAAGCTTCAGCACACTGGCGTGAGCCTCTTATGACAAATGTTGCAGGTCCTTACAAGAAGCAGGTGAGGGCCAGGCAGCTGGATGCTTGAGGAGATTGATGCCAGGAATCTTTTCTACTGGCTTCTTCCTCGCTAGGCAACGGCCTAGACCTTGCCCTTAGCAGGCTCCTCCCCTCCTTTGACTCCTCCTCACCCAAGCTCCGCCCACTCTGAACACTGCCCGGAGGCGCCTTTATTACTCAGCTATAATCTGGCTAGGCCTGTGCTCTGCAAGATGGATTTATGCAAAACTCCAAAATCAAGGACAGGAGAGTGAGGTGGGGGAGGTTTTATGGTGTGGGATTGACAGGCTGAAGGTGGAGGACCAGTTTCAAGGGAAAACTCAGACATGGAAGCAGAAACCCATCCCTCAAATCTCCTTACCCTGTTGCTGTTCCAAAAGCAAGGAATTCTTGGAGCGCGAGAAGGAAGTGGCCAAAACGCGCCATGTTTCAACAAATGTACTTTATTCTACTGTATAATTTAAGGTATCATTTTATTCGGGTGACATTCAAACGTGTGAAAAACGGTTGCCTGTGCCGTAGCTATTAATGAAATCATTACGTACAAATGGTTATGCTTTACCAAGTCATTCATTAAAACTAAATTAATGAGGGGGACGGCATTAAAATATTTCGCAATCATTACCAGGTCCAGCCTAACCCACTTTTATAAATATTCATCAACAAAAACGTGCCTCAAGAACTCACCCAGTAAATTAAATTCTCGTCCTGAAGTGTTCTGCTTCTATTAATGGCGCCGGCCGTGATACTTCCTCTGATTTGTTTTCCGGAACTTTGGGATCTATCGTACAGAAATAATGACAAACTCTGACTAATCTCTGATAATTAGGCCAAATCTATTATTCCCGTGGTATTTACATTTTGATTACTATTTCCCCCCCAAAGGCAATGTCTTGAATCTATTCTAATGCAAGACAAAATAGTATCTGGATTTCAGGGTTGGAAGGAAATTTAGAGATTAACTAGTCCAATGCCTCCCCATTGTTTGAATATCCTCTCAACTTCCCTACCAGGCAGCCCTTTGGCACTGGGTAAAATACCTCCAAGGATGGGGACCTTACTGCCACTTTGACTGGATCACTCCCTTCTTGGACACCTTTGACTGTCACTTTGACCTCTAAACCATTCCATGTTCTAATATTCCATGCATGTCTAAGTAGTCCTGAACCATAGAGGGTGAATCTATAGAGACAGACTCAGATAAACTCTCAGTCTTTATATAAGCTTCTCTTCAGCTTGAAATGCATTTCCCTCTTTATCTGTGGACAAACTTCTATGCATCCTGCAGAACACCTGCTCACTGGTCATCATCTCTGTGAAGCCATTCTTGACTGATTCCCAATCCTTACTCCCAAGAAGAATGACTACACTGCCTTTCTACACCACTTCTATTCTTTGTAAGTACTTAGAACCTTCCAAGGGAGAGAGCTAAGGGGGAGGAGGGCTTCCGGTTCTTGAGGTGTATCCATGTTAGACTTCTGTTGTTTTACAAATTTGTAGATTGGAAATCCTTTCTTTAGCTCATGGCTCCCTTCCTCCATCACCAGAGCCCAGATTCCACCCAGATTAGGCAGCTGATGTCTAATCTTCATCCTCTACAGAGGGCAGGCTGGGAGCCTCAGAGCAGCAGGCAAAGAGTTATGATGGTCCAAAAACACATCCTCCCTGTCCACCCCAGGCCCCCGAGCTCAGGCTGCGCTAGGAAATTACATTGTTTTTGTAAGGAGCGTGCTTTTGATTGCAATGTTATTTCCAGGTCCAAGAGCATTGATTTGTGAAATGTAAACATTTGAAACATCCACAGAGTCGGTCACCTTGAATTGACAGGCAAAAAAAAAATAAAGATGGAGATTTCCTGTGAGGGATTGGCCCACATGATTACCAGTGTATTAGAAGCTGTTGTCAAGGAGAACCAAGGCATGATGGCGGCATCTTCTCTGAATCCCTGCCAGGCTTTGTGAGTGCGTGTGGGCACACAGTGAGCTTCCACATTCGTCTGTCTCTCCTATCTTGTTCTGGTGCCGCCGATCATATGTTAGTCAAGAGCATAGATGCCAGATTGAGACCACTTAGGCTCAAGTCAGGCTGGGCCAGTTCATCACCTTCTGAGCCTCACTGTCCCCATCTGTAAAATGGGGGCTCACCGTGGGACCTGAGGCATCAGAGGTGATGAGCGCTAGCAGTGTGTCCGATGCTAAGTGCCTGAGTGGGGCTGTGCTGGCAGACCTCATCTGTCTCTGGTCTCAGTACAGCTCCTGGCCCAGGGGATGGGGGCCATAAACATCTGCTGCAGGCTCTGCTGGCCGTGTGTTCCAGGCCATTGGGCCGGAAATGCTGCCCACCTAGAGCATGGGCACCTCTCCCTCTGGCCTCTCCTGGCTCTGAGAGCACCCATGGACACTGGGGACAAGAGAGGCTCATGACTACCCAACGCTATGCTCTCCTTACACAGAAGCCATCAGATGAGGTGACTTCCATTCTCCCCTCTGCAAGACCAACTCAGGGACTAGGGAGCTGTCCCACTGTCGAATTGTTGCAGCCTGTGCCCTCACTTGGTTCCATTTTGCACAGGGTGGCAGCTCTGCAGGAGCAGACTTCATCGCCTGTTGTCTTCGGGGGACCAAGAGCTAGGCTGGCTCTGTCCCAGATGCATGGCTGATCCTACGCCTCACATGGAGAGCACATTCTCTGTCCAATGCTGATGTTCCCTGCGGAGGGCAGGACCATTTCAAGCTAGCAGGCTTCACATTGCCCCTTCCCATAGGAAGGCTTTCCGATGGTCAGTTAGTCCTTCCTGGCCTCTCCTGGCGAGTTGGGAAGACCACCTGGCACTCTGCAGGTGGGGAGGAGGTGAAGGGACTTCTTTAAGGTCACAAAGCTGAGAGATCCAAGAGCAGTGTCATGGCTGTTCTCAGAGCCAGAGTCTCCTGGGCATTTTGCCTGCACAGAGCAGGTGTGTCTACATGTGTGTTGGTGGAGGCCGGCAGGTGGAGTGGGGAGGAGGGGAGTTGGCCTTTGCAGGCCCATGGTCTTGTCTGAAGCACAGTCGCTCACCAGGGGCAGGAGCTTTGACACCCAGATGGAGACAGACAGGCTCAGTCACATAGAGATGAACACAGAAGCAATGGACAAAGGAACGCAGAGTGAGCCAAGGGGAGAGGCCACCGGAAACAAGTGGAGAAAGGCTGAAAGCAGCCCGCTGGGATAACCAGAGATCTCAGAGGGAGCCTGCAAGAGCCAGAGAGACGCACAGAGACCCGAGCAGGCTGAGACCTCAGGGGGAGGTGCCCATGGACACGGAGGCGCAGGCACAGCAGGGCAGGGAGGCACAGAGCCAGCCACATGCTGCCCTGCTCCCTACAGGGGGGGCCAAGGCTGGAGAAGATACAGATGCTCCTTGACTTATCACTTTTCTAACTTTAGGACGGTGTGTAAGCAGTATGCATCCGGTTGAAGCCATGGATTGAATGCTGGATTTTGGTGCTTCCCCAGGTTAGCAATATGTGGCTGGTGACCTCTCTCCTGTGATGCCGGGCAGGGACAGCGTTCAGTAGCTGCCGGTCAACCGTGCCGTCTCACTGTGAAAAAGTGGCAGCTATAGGATGTCCGGCATGTTAGATGGATGAAATGCAATTTTGATTTATGGCATTTTCAGTGTCAGATGGGTTTATCTGGATGTAGCTCCATTGTAACTTGAGAAATATCCGTTTATTGGATGAAACTCTGGCAGCCTGAGAGAGTCCCCTGATGGGACATGGCCTAGAAACCAGTGAGTCTGGGGTAGGACAGCTGAGGAAGCACTGGGTGAGGGCCACACCTTCCCCCTGCACCCGCCCTGATGCACAGCGTGTGGCACAAGGTAGGCATTCCTGTCCCTGCACCCAGCTGTTCCTATCCACTTTACAAGCCTTGGAGGTGGTGACAAGGAGGCTGTCAGGGAGATCCCAGCCTGCGCCTATCTGCCCTGCCAACCTGGCTTGCAGGGAGCAGATAGTGTGCCCTCATGGGCCATTTCTGGCTACACAGCCAGTTGTCACTCTGGCCTCTCCAAACTAACCCACAGGAACCTCTAAGGGGGAGGGGAAAAAATGAGCTGTGTGTTTAAAATGATACTGTGGTGATGCACACCTGTAATCTCAGCACTTGGGAAGCTGAGGCAGGAGGGTAGCTGAGAGTTCAAACCTAGCCTGGGCTACATAGTGAGTTCAAGGCCAGCCTGTCTCAAGCAAGCAAGCAAGCAAACAAACAAACGAACAAATAATGTTGCATAGACACGGAAGTCTCAGCTACAATGGAACTGCCGTGTTACTCTGCAGTAAGAAATTCAGTGTGGGGAACAGGCTACAGGTAAAGGCTGATAGGAAGACCCAACCTGTTTAATAATGGAGCTTAGCTGGTCTGGCCTCCGCAGGATCACTTGTTAAGACAGGAGGCGGCCAGGTGAGCTGGCGGCTCAATCAAATTCAAAAGCAGAAATCCTCTACGGTTCTAGAAACTCCTGGACCAGGACTTACAGGACAGGCTGGGTGACTTTACCCACCTCGTGTCCCCATGTGTGAGGCAGAGCGGGCACTGAACTCACTGGTGAGTGAATGGCTCGAACATTGCTGTTTACGTCAGTAACCGAGCTGGCGGGGCTTGCTGTGGGCCAGGCATCTTGCTGAGTACCGGTGTCATTGTAGCTAATGCTGGAAATGATGGTAGGGGAAGCGGGGTCTTAGGTCCATTTTACGTTTAGGAAACCAAAGCCCATCGGGACACAGTGATTCCCGCCCCCCTCAAGGTCACAGCTGGGAAGCCATGCAGCTGCAGCTGTACCCAGGGTGCCTGAATCTAGGTTTGGAGATCCTGCAGTTTTATGGTGCAACTTTTCATAAAACTTTTTTTGTGTTTGTATAGTACTGAGGATTGAACCCAAGGCTTTCACACTGGGGTATATTTCCGGTCTTTGTGAGTTTATTTTGAGACAGGGTCTCACTAAGTCTCTAAATTGTCCAAGCTGGGCTCCATCTTGTAATACACCTGCCTCAGCTTCCCAGAGTGCTGAGATCATAGGCATACACCACCATATCTGGCTTAAAACTCCCTTTTATATTTTTAATTGATATACAGTTTTCTGTACCCCTTACAGATTCAGTATCTTTTATCCAAAATGCTTGGGACCAGAAGTGTTGTGTTTTAGATTTTTTTTTTTTTCATATTTGGAACATCTGCATATATATAATGAGATGTCATGGGGCTGGGAACCAGGTCTAAACACACATTTTACATACATTGCATATACACCTTATGCCCGGAGCCCGAGTTTTGGCCGTGACCTGCCACATGAAGTCAGGTGTAGAATTTTACATTTAAGGTCATGTGAGTGCTCCAAAAGTTTTGGATTTTGGAGCACTTCAGATTTTTGGATTAGGGATACTTGATTGATTCATACAGCATTTGCTTTGCAAAATTGTCAGATCCAAGCTGCCCCAGTCGCTGGCCGTGCCTGCCTGAGTCACTGTCCACCCATAGCTGCAGTGGCGTTTCCAAAGGCAAGTCTCATTAGTTTGCTCCGGAGAATCCCCCTGGGGCTTTGCCTTGCTCCAGGGGTAAAACACAGCCCTGAGTACAGCTGACACAGCCCTGGGAAAGCACCTCAGCCACCGCCTGCAGGAGTGCCCCATCAAGAGCTGGGGGATCAAGGCTGTGGCTTGTGACCTGCATTGTCTTAAATCAAAGGAAGGGAAGAGGCTGGGATAGAAATAGAATAGAAACTCCCAGAGCTGCTCCCTCAGAGGAGGAAGGAGTAACTTTGTTTCATCCATCTTCAAAACGGATGCCCACAAGGTCTCCTCTACGTGTGCTCTGGGGATCCACGATGGGTCAGAGTTTCTTGCCATGGGCCATGGTGAGCCTGGTGGGAGGCGGGCAGCCCAGTCTCCCCTGGCCTTGTTCTCAGCCTCTGTCCACGCTGCTGGGTGTGGAGCCCTTTTGGTTTTCAGGCAAAGGAGCAGGCTCATTCCTGCAATGCTCTTCCACCACATCCTTCCCTGGTCCAGTGGCTTACGCATGGGTCAGGGTGCTTAGGTCTTCTGGTCCCTCCCTGTCCCTGTCCTTCTGACCTTCCCGCCCACAGCTCCCTCCCGTGGGCCCTCTGGGCTGCATACTCCCGGGGCTGCTACCTCTCACGGTGCTTCTTCTCCTCCAGCTGGCTGAGCTTGATGCCTGGGTTGGCCGGGGGAGGCACAACTCAGAAGGTGACAGCGACAATATTAGGAGTGAAAAAGATTAATTAAGCCCATCGAGCTGATTTGTGAGGCTGATTAAATTAGGAGCCTCCCTGGGGGCAGATTTGCTCTCAGGTTGACAAGCCAGCTGCTGGCTGCTGTGCTGCTGCTGGGTACTCTCCCGTCCCCAGAGAGCATGGGGCCACTTGGCTGTGCTCTGAGGGGAGAGGAGGTGACACTGGAAACCAGGGCACAGCCACACTTAGGTCAGACCTGGGCATTCCCTGTACTTCTGGTGCAGTCACTGGAAAGCCTGCAAGATGGAGCAGGGGTGGGTGTCCCCAGGGTCAGGTGGCCTGTGAGGGGCCACCCAGCCAGTAGATGCAGGTGAGCGGGTGGAGCCGGCCAAGGTAAGAACCCAGGATCTCCTGTTGCCTCCATCGTTTTGCTCTGTTCCCACTTCTGGCTTCAGCATCCTAGTGAGTGCATTCTCTGTCTTCCTAGGGTCAAGGCTCTGGTTCCCTTGCCCCCTCCCCTGGACTAGTCTAATCAGATCATCTCTCCAGTAACCTGACCCCTCTACCTGGCCTCTGGATGGGACTCCCTTTCAGGGCCTGTCTCCAGGGCAGCTCTTGCCAGAATATCCTTGTACTTCGGAGTACACCCCCTCCCCTGGACCCTGGGCGGGGGCTGGGGAGTGGGATTTGGACAAAGCTCTTGTGTATGTGTGTGTGTGTTTACAATGGATGAGGGAGGTTGCAGCGATGAGGCGGGCTTCCCACAGTACAAGGGCTGGAGAGGGAAGACCAAGCTGCAGAATTTGGGCATCCCGGACCCCACCTTTAGTGACAATGGAGGATGGGAAACCCCAAGGATTGGGGCCATGAGACACTTCAAGCCTCAAATGACCAGAAAGGGGAACTGCAGGGGTGGAGGGAAGATAATAGACTGGGGGAGGGCTTCCCAGGTGAGGCGGTCTTCAATCCCCAACAGAGAGACCAGGAGGGGAGAGAGCCTTTCACTGAAACTTGAGTGGCCCTTTGGCATGTGCCCCTTTGACAGAGCCTGGTGTCTTACACCCTACTCTTTCTTCTTCCTCAGAGCAAGTCTGCACCAAATCTATAATTAATTTTAAAACATACACACAAGCTAAAACAGACCTGGAGCCATGTGGCCAGAAGTGGCACAATCACGATTGACACCCAGGTCTGTGGGGACTTCGGAGCCTGGGATCTTTCATGGATTCATTGTTAAACCCTTCAGAGAACTGGAAACCAGGGGCAGAGCAGGGGAAATCCGCAGGCCTGGAAGCCTGGTTAGACTGGAGGGTAGGAGCGCGGCTAGGAAAATCCGGCCATGTTGGGGCTCTTAGCTCTGTGATTGCTTGAAATCCAGTTGTGGGCAAGTTAATTTGCTTCTTTGCTGCTTACTTCCTCCATAAAATGGGGAGAATAGGAGTGCTTGCCTCTTAGCATTGGAGGATTAAATACATGTGCACGTATAAGTAATTTATAACAGCGTCTGCCAGTCGAGAAGAGTCTGTCACTGTTGATTAGGATGGAGGCTGGATATGGGGGGTCAGGCCAGTGAGGGCCACAGCAGGGGCAAGACCTCCAACCGAGGGCTCTGTGTTACCACTCTTGGTCTGTGTATCTGAGCGGTTGCCCCCAGGGACTCCCATGTTGGGCTGCAAAAGGAACCTCATATGGAGGTTGGTCATCATTCGGCTTGGGCACTGCTGTTCAATCTTGCAGCTACTGAATGAATTTGGAGACTGAGGCTCAGACATTTGCTGCAGAGGCCCTACCTTACACTCAGATTCCCGGATCCTGGTCCAGGGTCTCCATATTGCCCTGTAACTGTTGTAATTTCTTCCAGGCAGACACTCGCTTCATGGCATAAACATTTTTCCATAATCTTATTTGCAATTACTAATGAGAAGCAGGGCTGTTCTTCGGTTCTAAACCTCATCCTCATCTTTAATTTGTTTCCAGAGGCTTCTGCTGTCTCTGTGAAATATTAGCAATTATTTCTCAATTACTTCTCGTTGGAAAGCCACTCTTGGACATGGGGTTCTTGAAGCTGGAGGAAGCCCTAAGAATGAGGTTTTGATCTGCTATGATCTTTGCTGAGAGCCACACATGGTCAGACACCCCTTGTTCCAAATAGGGGTCCACATTGGTGGCAAATGACTCCATTCTTCTCTCCTTCTTCCCCTGGGCCCCAGGCCAGCTCATCTTTCCAACAGGGAAGCCCCAGAGAAGTGAAGAGAGAGGGAGAAGAAGAGCCTTCACTGCGGACATGGAAAATGGTGACACCACCCCTAAACATGGCATGGGTCACAGGTCTCAGAGTCACTCTTGGCTCTTTCTTCCACCCCATGAGTCCAGTCCATTAGTGAACCCTCTTGACTCTGCTGCTGAAGCTACGCAGAATTGGACAACCCCTCCTATGCCAAGCCAGCAGTACCATTACCACCTGTGTTATTTCAGTAACACCCCGCCAGACTCACTAGGTCCACCAGAAGCCAGGGGATTGTTTTAGAATTCCACTTTGGTGCAATTATTTGTCCCTTTTGCTGTGCAGTCAGCGTTATCCGCAGGTTCTGCACCCACGGATTCAGCCACATGTGGAACAAAATATTTGTAAAAAAACTCACATCTGTACTAAACATATAGACTTTTTCCCTTGTCATTATTCCCTGGACAATATACTTAACATCTATTTCCATAGCATGTAACATGTATAAGAGGATTGCATAGGTTATACGCAAATGCGATGCTGTTTCACAGAAGAGACTTGAGAATTTGGAATTTTGTATCCACAGGGGCTCCTGTAACCCATCCTCAGTGGATGCCAAGGCATAACATACTGCTTTGCAGTTTTAAAGGTATTTTTCTTTATTGTCTAATGATTACCATATCTATATATCTATATAGCTAGAACTTACCATAGTCAATTTAGGGCTCATATATTGCTTTTTGACCTGAACTGTAAACTTACAAATATTTTCTAAGCTCTGTTGCACATGCCAGGGTCCCCAAGCCCTGGAGACACAGACTAGTACTGGCTAGTGGTCTGTTAAGAGCCAGGCAGCACAGGAAGAGGCAAGTGGTAGGCAAGCAGGTATAGTGTCATCTGTATGTACAGTCACTTTCCATTGCTGGCATTGCTGCCTGAGCTCCGCCTCCTGTGAAGTGAGTTGTGGCATCAGATTCTCACAGGAGTGTGCACCTGACTATGAACTGCACACGCGCAGGTTCCAGGTTGCACCTTCCTTTGAATCATCTTGAATCCTCACCTTCACCCTCAAGTGGGTCCATTGAAAAACTGCCTTCCATGAAACCAATCTCTGGTGCCAAAAAAGTCAGGGACCACTGCTGTATGTTATAGTTTTCATGTTTAACCTACAGACATCACAAACCCTACAAGACAATGTTCTCATTTTTTTCTTTAAAGAGTTATATGTATATTAAGGAAATTAAGAGAAAAATCCCACAATCTTACATATTTACCCAGGTACTTACCATTTCTGATGATTTCTGTTCTTTTTTAAAGACCCCAAAACTTCCTGGATACCATTTCTCTTTGTGGTAGAGAACTTCCATATGACTCATAGTTCAGTTCTTTGGTGGTAAATCTTTTATGCTTAAAACAATGAAATTGTCTTTATTTGGTCTCCCTTATTAAAAAAATCATTTCACTGGGTTTGGAGTTCTGAGTGGACAGATTTCTTTTTCCTTTTTGGTCCTTTAAATGTTAATTGGCTTTCTCTGGTCTCTGCTGTTTCTGATGTGAAGTCTCTGACTATTTGAATCTTTGTTCCTCTGTATAATGTACCTCTTTTGTTCCTCTGGCTTCTTCAGGATTTCCTTTTTAAATTTTTAGTATTTTGTGTAGGACTGTATATGTAAATTTATTTCTTTTCACTAAATTTAGATCCCCCTCTTTTGACCATTATGTCTTAATGTTCTTCTCCTGCTCTCTTCTGTCACTACGTTTCTTCTGGAATTCCAATTATACACATGTTGTATCTTTGAAGTCATCCCATAAAACCCTGAGACTGCTCAGGTATTTGGTCCTTGTTGTGATTTAGATCTCAAATGTCCCTCCAAAGTCTGACACGAGTATGGGAAGTAACTGGATTGTGAGGGTGCTGTATCATCAGTGGATTTATTCATTAATGAGTTCAGTGGCTGGATGTGCTATGAGGAGGTGGAGCCTGGTTGGTGATGGTCACTAGGGGTGGACCTGGATGGGTATATTTTTGTCTTCAGCTTCTCTTCTCAGCTTCCTGGCTGCCCCAGTCCCTCCCACTGTGCTGTTTTTCTGCTGACTGTGGACTGGGCCCATTGCAACTCTGAGCCGAATAAACCTCTCCACCTTTCAGTTTTGGGTGTCAAGTATTTTGCCCCAGTGATGGGAAAGGTGACTAATACAGTCTCTCTCTCTCTTTGATTCCTTTCTCTCTCTCTTTTTTTCTCCTTTAGATCAATTGTTTCTGTAGGTTGATTTCATCTTACACATGTCATTCTCTTTTAAACCTGGGGAGGGATAGTTTAAAACATTCCAGATGTTGTAGTTTTTAGAATTTTCACCTCATAATTTTTATGTTTTCTATTTTTTTTTTTTTTTTTTTGGTTTTTCTCTGGTACCGGGAACCGAACTCACGACCTTGCACTTGCCAGGCAGGCGCTTTGCCGCTGAGCTAAATCCCCAGCCCCTATGTTTTCTATTTTTAAAGAGTTGTTACCCCTTAATTTATTAAGAGTATACTTTCTTTTATCTTATTGAGTATAGGTATGCTATCTGCTTCACAGTACTTGTTAGATAATTCCTGCTCATTTCAGGGTTGGACTCTGAGTAGTGTTTTTCATTGTGATGGATTATATTTTCTTAATTCTTTATAAGCTGATTTTGGAGTCTATCCTGGTAACTGAAAATTTGTTTTGCACAGCTTCTGGAATTTGTTACATTCTTCTAAAGAGTGCTGAAGTCTTTCTTATAGCAGGCTGTTCATTTGGTTTTGCTTGCAGTGGATAGCATCTCAAATCACAGCTTGGTTTGTTTAGCCTTGAATGCAAGTTATCTTGTGCCTTCTTGTGACCTGGTAGTTCAGGAGTCACCCAGGCATTCGGTCAGAATTTATTGACAGAATTTGGGTTTTTTTTCAAGACTGCCCTCATTTTCCAGTGGCTCTAGTTTCCCTAAGTTTTATCCTCTGCTTCTGCTGGTCATAAAGACATCTTTTCTGTTGGACTTTTAACTGTGCCCTGCACCATGTCACATAGCAGCCTATCCTCTGGATAAAGCCATAAAAGTAGGAAACTTGCCATATACTGTCCCTTCTTCCAAGTTTCACCCCTCAAAATTCAGCTATGATGTTTTCCAGAGCCTTCCAGTGGTTGCCTTTTATACAATGCCCTGAATGGATAGGTATTACCTGCTCTTATGATTTGTGTCTGGATGTCCCCCCAAAGCCTCATGCAGTCATGAGGCGGGCTTCTAGAGTTTATGATTGATCCATGTCCAATGCTGGGATTATGGGTGTGAGTGCTACACCCGCCCTGGAGTGGGTAGTTTGCATACAATATAAGGGAGGGAAAAAGGCTTGCTTGTTGCTCATCCCTTTTTGCTCTTGTTGCTTTTGTTGTCTTCCACCACCATGAACTGTTGCCCTCTGCCATGTGCCACCCTGCCTTGGAGCCAGACAAGTATGGACTGAAACCTCCACAAACTGTAAGCTAAATAAACCTTTCCTTCCTTAATTTTGGGCATCAGGTATTTTTTCATAGCAATGAGAGAAAAATAACTAAGACACCTGTGGAAGGGTAATGTGTCAAGAGCTTGACTTTCTGTTTTGGAAGAGGGCTACTTAGAGGTTTTTTTTTTTTTGAACTCTTCTTTGACTTTGATAATCTTCACAACTCTCACACCCCAAGTGGCTCAGAAACCATTATCTAATGGTTCTACAGTGACCTACAGGATTGAGGATTGAGCTTCACACTGTTTCTGACCTTGCATCCCTTATAAGGGATATACTTTGATAAAAGGCATACACCTGTGCCCTTCTATTCTGGCCACACTGGTGGTCTCCTGCTGTTCCTCAACCACACTGCCTAACACATCCTCTTGCAGGGGCTCTTCGAGGCCTGCCAGCCTCTGCTTCCTCCACCCTGACTTATAGCTATTCCTGCCCTTGCTGTGACACTGCAGCCCTGCTGGCCTGAGGTCACCCCTGGTCACGATGAGTTCTTTCTCAATCTAGGGCTGGTTCCCCTGCCTACAACACCCTTCCTGTGATTTTTCTTCTGCCTAATTCTATTAATCTTCGCCACCCACAACAAGACCATCTCTGCAGGGAATTTTTCTCATCTCTACTCCCTATTAGGTGAAGTGATCCCTTTTCTCAGGGCTCTTCAAACTCCTCCCACCACACCACACACTTGCCTTCATTTGTTCAGTTGTTGGCCATGCTTTTCTTGATCAGTAGCCTTCAGTGCAGCCAGGGCAGATGTCCCACCTGCTTTGCTCATCCTTGGCTTCTGGGCACTTAGCACACAGTAGGCACTCAGTAGACACCTGGCAAATGATCATCAGAGCCTAGGCTGGGGTGGAGGCAAGTAAGAAGGGTGTTATGGCTTGTGTCTAGATGTCCCCCAAATCTCATGCACTTATAGGTGGGGCTCTTCAGAGACGGCTGGATCTACAGGGTGTGACGCTGGGATTGATTCATGGTGCAGTGTTTGGATTAAGGGCCCCGGGATTAAGGATGTGAGTGGATACAATATAAAGGGCAGAAAAAGACTTGTCATTTGCTTGTTGCTTGCTGCCTTCTGCCTGCCCTGCTTTGCCATGGGCTGTTTCTCCTCAGCGATGCCCCTCTGCCTGCCACCCTGCCTTGGAGCCACCTGACTATGGACTGAAACCTCTCATGGTGACCTGAGAACTGCTCTGGAGAAATAGAGACAATCACGTCTCTCTTCCTGTTGTTAGGAAGCCACTTGTGCCATGGTAGGACCCAACCCTTGCAAGTGCATCTAACCCTAATTACCTCCAGAGGCCCCACCTCCAACTATCAACAGCATATGACTTGGGGATTGAGTTTCCAACACAGGCACTTTGGGGAACATCTTCAAGCCATACCAATAGGCAGTGATGGGAGGCCCCGAAGCTACTGAGCCCTGAGTCAAGAGACCCAGTTCTCATTTTCCTCTGCAGTGATTTAAAAAATTTTTCTTTTTAAATCAGTGTGTATTTGTAGTACATCATGTTTACACTCATCTTAGAGGGGCTAGGTACATGTGCTTAATATATCCTAATTCTTTTTATTTCCCTTCCCCCAACTCTGGATTCCCTTTCCATTTGCAAAAGATCTATCTCCCTGTGTCCTATTATCTATCTTTATTTTGCTTTTTAATTTATACTTTGGTTTCTCAAATAAGACAAACCATGGACTATGTAAGCTTATGTGTCTGCTTTATTTCACTTAACATTATAGTGTCCAGGCGCATCCATTTTCCTACAAATATCTGAAGTCTATCCTTTCTTTTTAAATGGCAGAACAGTACTCCATGGTATATAAATACCACATTTTCTTTATCCATTCATCTGTTGACAGACATATAGGCTACTTCCAAGAATTAACTACTATGAATTGTGCTGCTGTGTACATGGGTGTGCATGTATCACAGTAATATGATGTCTTCAGCTCTTGGGAAGATACTTAGAAGGGGTACAGCTGGGTCAAATGGCATTACCACTTTTAGTTTTTTGAGGAATCTCCATACTGATTTCTGTAGTGGTTGTACCAGTTTATGTTCCCAGCAGCTGTGAGGAAGGCTTCCTTTTTCTCTGAAATTGCTAGCATTTGTGATTCTTTCTCGTCATCAGCAAGTCTCAATCGGGGAGAAGCTGGGGACCTTGTTGAGCCTTGTGGGGGGGCTTAGGACACACAAAGACCGAGGCATCTCCCTCTGGTAGCTCCTGCCCGGGAGGGGAACGTGAGGACGGCATTCTGGGCACAGCCCTTTCCTACTTTCCAGTGTCCAGAAGAAGCCACGATGCAGGGATCTGTTCTTAGCTCACTGTCAATCTGTGTTGCTTCCAGCAACACAGAACTGGCATGTTAGCAGTTTCTCCTTAGGGCAGAATACTACACAGGCATCAAAACCACCGGTGCAGGAGACAAGGACAGGAGGAGATGGTCAGCCTGTGCCACGTGAAAAGAAAAGGCAGTGTTGAAACTGGCGTATGTTCCCATTTGGGGGAAAAATATAGATCTACATGAATAATGGAAAGTGTACATAGGGAAACTTCTGCAAGGTAATAACGCTTTACAGTGACAAGGGGATGAAGGGTAATTAAAAAAGTCTCATTCTCCCAATTATTTTATATAATAGCCATTACTTTGGGAATCAAATTTTTTTAAAAAAATGAACACTATTTTTAAAAGAAAAACAAAAAAAAACAAAGAGGAGAGGCTGAGTGTTCTGGGGCCCCAAGGAGCACCTGTCCCTCTCCTGAATGAATCCAGGGTTGGAGAGACACCCTGGGAAGGAAATGCCCTGGTGCAGCTTTGCCCTGGATCTCTGGCCCCAGAGGTCTTCCGGGAGTCACGTTGCCGGTCCTGCCTCTGTACAGACTTTGCGATGCACCAGTGGCTCAGGATCCCGTCCTGCTATTTGCTGGCTTCCTGACTGTTCCACATGCTCCATCCAGCTGAGGTTTCTGAGCATGCTGGTGGTGTGCAGAGCTGGCACCTTGTCCTCTATAGCCATTCTCATTTTCAAAGAAGGCTGATTGCACTGGGTTTTTCCCACTCTGGAGGATAAGCGAGGAGGCAGGCGATGGCCTCAGAAGATGTGACTGCCATCTAGCTGTACCACCACCCAGCCCAACTCCCTCATTCTACAGATGAGAAGTGGAAGCCCAGACAGGGCAAGCATTGGCTCAGGGTCACACAGCATGTCAGCAACTAGAATCTAGGGCTGTGACTCCTGGATCTAGTTTTTATTTTATTTATTTATTTATTTATTTATTTATTTATTTATTTATTTATTTTTTGAGACAAGGTGTTGCTTGTAGTTCAGGCTGGCCTTGAACTCATTATGTAGCTCAAGATGGCCTCAAACTTGCTTTGAGCCTACCTCAGCCTTGCAAGTGCTGGGATCACAGGCTTGTACTACCACAACAAGCTATGCCTGGTTTTTTACACATACAAACTTGAAGTTGAACTGTCAATCTTGAGTTCAGCCTCTGAGATTTCCCACCTCATTTCAGAGACCCAATTCAAGTTCCAAGAATAATTCCAGAGTTTGGAACATTGTGGTGTTTCACAGAACTAACAGTGCAGGTAATAGGCTTTAAAATGAAAGCATCAATTAAATGTTGTACCATATATAAATGTGAATTTTACCACAAGTATGTATAGACACATGCATATTTATTCACTTATTTGTCAGGGCTGATGCTGGGATCCAACTTGACAGAGGTCGCTGGGGGCCTTGGAAGAGGCAGAGCTTCCAAATGCTCACTCTCACAGGGCTCGGCCTGCCAGCTCCCTGTTGCAGCCCGGAGACACAAAGCCAACCAGCTCCACAGCTACTGTAGGAAAAGCAAAACCTTCCAGTAGACATGAAACCTAAGAGACTGGACCTAAGAGCTTGGTGCAGAAAATTCTGAGGGTGCGGCGGGACTGTAATGTAACTTGGTTTCTTTTGGGGGTCATCTGTGTTTTCTACAATGGACAAAAATTACTTTTGGAATGAGGAGCTTCTTCCCCCCTTGTTTGAATCACAAGAATTAGGTTGTGTGCTCCCAACTGGTACAGAAATAAGGCCCCTCTCCTCTCACTGTCTTGGGGAGTGGTTTCCTGCTTTCAGGGGAAAAATTGTCCCTGAAGTCATCCAAATTTCCCACTCCCCTTGCTCCCTGCACCCAAGAACACGAGGTTGTGCCACGAAAAGGGACAAGACTGTGCTGGCACCTCCTCCAGACAGCCTTCCCTGATGGGCTGCCATCGCTTTTCACCCGCCTTGTGGTGTGGGGGCTGAGGGTCCTGAGGGGTCTGCCCTCTCCTCCCGGAGGGCTCCAGTACAACAGCCACAGTGACATCACCCCTTTGTCCACGTATCATATGGCACTGGGGCAGTGCAGGAAGGGAGCCGTTAGCAGGCACCTGCATCCAGGCACTGTGCTAGAAAAGCGTGCTCTTCTTGACCTCCCTATTTTCCCCTGAGGCCTTACTCAAGGTCACCTTAGGGTGAACTGGATGCAGCCTGTATCGGTTGGGCCCTACCCCTCACCTCTGCGTGCTTCCAGCCCAGCCGGCCTCCCTGGCTGCGGATGTTTTGCAGACCCAGGACAGTGGGGCAACCAAGGCAAATGAGGGCCAAGCTTTGCCTGTTGCCTGCTTTTGCATAATGCCTGAGCTAAGAATAATTTTTATACTTTAAAGGGTTATAAAAAGCAAAGATTATGTGATGGAGACACATGTGCCAGGGAAGGACTTACACATTTACTTTTTTGGCCCTTAACAAAATTTTGTGACCCCTATCCTTGGATGCAGCAGAGGAAATCCCTCCACCCGTACTGGGAAGCGAAGCCAGGGCCATCCCTACAACCACAGCTCTTATTATTTTTTATTCTTGAGACAGGTTCTTGCTAAGTCACTTGCTTGTCCAGAACTTGCAGTCCTCTTGCCTCAGCCTCCCAGAGTGCTGGCACTACAGGTGTGCGCCACCATGCTGGACTAGGAGTCTTTGGCCTCCATACCCATGCTACACGCTTGAGTATCTCACTGTCAGCGTGCACAGTGGTGAGGACCGAAGGCAATGCCCGCGGCAATGTGAACATTTGAAAATGACCTGAGAATGCCCACCACCGCCTAGGTCACTGCGACAAAGGAGCGTGACTCAGTTTCCCATTTTTACTTGTCACGGGGCTCTGTGCCCAGGGATAGTGCAGGGATTCCCTGGTTGGATTTCTAGGGCGAGGGGCTATTTGCGTCTGGGTGATTCGCCTATGTGTGGGCAGCAATGCACCTCAGCGTCTAGCATGATGGCCCCACAAACCTGGAAGTGGGGCACGAAGGCCACTCCGGGGACCGGGCTCTGAGTGCCAGGCACGGTGCACAGGGGAAGAAAGCAAGTAGCTCCAAACACACAAACTGGGGCGAGGGCTTTGAGACCTGGCGGAAGGGCAGGGAGGCTGGAAACGTAGGAGGTGACACATGCGCTGCGCGGTCGGGGAAACCAAGCGTGCAGGAGATGCCAAAGGCCGAGGAGGGGTTGGCGCCGGGTAGGGGTGGAGGCCGGGCTCTGGGGGAGCCGGGCGTCCGAGCATCCGCGCGTCCCGGGGCTGTAGGGGTCAGGGAGGCGCGCTCTGCGTCCGCCCAGCCCGCCCTCGGCCCGCGCGGCCATTGTGTGAGCCCGGCGCCGCCTGGGCAGCAGAAGGTGACATCTGGTGACGAATGGCCGCGGCTGTGTGCCGCGCTCCTCCCTCCTGCGGCGCCCGGGGCGCAGCTGCCGCCCGGCCGCAGGGTCCCCTCCCCTGCGCCCCGCCCCGCGGCGGGAGCACTGGCGGCGCGCCGGAGCTGGGATGCCCAGCTTGGTTTCCGCCCGGCAGAGGCCGCCGCCTCCCGTCCTCGACCCGCTCCGCCAGCGCGCATGCGCGTCTTCCAGTGCAGTCGCGGACGCTGCGGCTCGGGACAATTCCAGGGAGTAGCGATCCTAGCGGCTCTCCTACTCGGTGGGTGCAAACTCGAGCCCACATGCACATGCACTAACACACGGGTGCAGAGCCCAAGGTCACACGTGTTACTACCCTTTATACACTGTGCTCATTTATGCGTGTTTGCAGTTAGTGGGGAGCGCTGTGCTCTCCTACAGACTTACCCGCAGATGTCCGTGTCTTAGTGACTTTTCTCTCATTGCTGAGACAAAATACCCTACACTCAAAGTGAAAGGTGGAAAAGTTTATTTAGCTCACAGTTTGTAGAGGTTTCAGTCCATAATCTGCTGGGCCCAAGGCAGGGTGGCTCGGCAGAGGGGCATTGCAGAGGAGAAACAGTTCATGGCAGCAGAAAACAGCAAAAGCAAGCAAGCAGGAGAGGAGACAAGCCTCTTTCTGTCCCTTATAGTCACGTAGGCACAGGCAGCACTCGCCACGCATTGCTTATAAGCTCAAAATCGGAGCAGCCTGGTGCTGGCGGCATTGTTCTTCCTAAACACCAAGAGATGACAAAGACCTAATTCTGATCCTAGACGAAGTCCAGGCTAGACTAGTCCCTCCCCTTGTTTACACGGCTAATAAGTCAGTTATATTTAAGGAACCCGCGTTCACAAACCTGGAGATTTTACCTGAGACCTGGACTTTTTGGGACGCTGAGGCAGAAGGATTGTGAATTGTCTCAAAATAAAAAGCAAAAAATGGCTCGAAAAAATATTACTGGTGTGTCCCCACCCATTTTATACACTGGGTTTGAGTCATACACTCTATGACTTCTGGCCCTTCCCCAAAGTCAAAATAATCATTAAAGGTTAGTATTCTGACTTCTGAGGACAGTGAGCTCCTCTTCTTTTTTTTTTGGTTTTTTGGTTTTTCTCCGGTACCGGGAACCGAACTCATGACCTTGCGCTGGCCAGGTAGGTGCTTTTGCTGCTGAGCTAAATCCCCAGCCCAAAGGTTAGTATTTTGAATTCAGCCAGGACATCCAGGCAGCCACAACTGTCCAACTAAAGACACTCAAGAAATAAGACTTGCAGAACTGCTTCAGAAAGTGGCAAGAATGATGGGGTAAGTGTGTTGGAAGTAAGGAGGATATTCTGAGGGGACAATGTGTCCTTTACTGTAAAAATTTTTTTAAAAAGTTAAACATTCACTTTATTTTTCAATCACATTGCATAGTTTAGTGTGAAGACCCTGGGTTCAATCCCCAGTACTGGAAAAACAAACAAAAATCAACCAGCCAAAAACTCTCTTGAGTTTTGGTTTCTCTTGCAAAGTCAGATGCTATGACAGTTTGAGCATATTCCTAGCTGGCCGTTATGGGCTGGGGCTAAGTAGCAGGGGCCCCTGGAGGTGGTACTTATATGTCCCCTACTCCCACCTAGCTGCCCACCTCTCCATTTGTCTGTCCCCCACCCTGTGGCCACTTGGGTTGGCAGCCTTGGGGAGAGGTGGGGCTCCTAGAGTTCCAGACCCAGCCCAGGATTGCCTATGCAGTGGGAGCACAGGAAGGGGCATAGGTCTCCTCACTAGCTCCAGCCCTGATGCCCACAGTAAGGAGACCCTGCCCCTGCATGGTGTTGGGGAGCCTTCTCCATGTGAGAGCACAGTGTCTTGGAGGAGAGCTCCGCTGCTTCATCTGAGAGTGGAGGAGATGGAGGCCCAGAAGCCATGGCATGCCTGCCTGGCTGCAGAGTGCAGGAGGTATTGGGGTAGGGCTGGTGCCCAGCTGCCTCTCCCATGGGATCCTGGGGTAGGAGGGCAAGAGAGGACTATGGAGAACCAGTGTCCTCTTCTTGCCTGAAGCCGGCTCCTGTGTGCCTCAAGTACTCCTGAACCCCTTCTCTGATGTGGTGCCCCCCAGCCTCTGGCTGGTTAGGAGGCTGCTTGCCAGAGGGGCCAGTTCTGATGCATCCACAGCCAGGCTGCATGATGTCAGGCTCCGGCCAAACCAGCAGCCCCTGGGCAATGGGGAGCTATGTGGGTGTTAGTTCCCCCACTGCCTACCAGCCTTGATGCCTCCTCCCACTCCACCCATCTCATTCACTCCAGGGCTTTATTTAACAGGATGCTAAATAGAAGTCTCACCTGAGCCCCTGTCCCACCCCTCCTTCTCCCCCCGGGAGCCTGGCAAGTCCTTGTCTCCCAGCATGTCCAAAGCCATACCACACAGTGGGGTGAAAAAGTGGCAATGACATGAATTCAGGCCCCAGCTCTCCTGCTTCCTAGCTGTGCACTCTTTTTCTTCCTTTCCAAACTTATGACAATGAGGTGTGGTAGCTCATGCACTCAGGAGGCTGAGGCAGGAGAGTCATTGTGAGTTTGAGGCCAGTGAGGGTTACATTCTGAGATCCTGTCTCAAAAACAAAAACAAAACAGAACACAAAACTGATGATAGTACCACTAACTACTTCAAGGACTGGTAGGTGAGGATTAGTTGAGGAAATTCATGCAAAGCACTGATTTTAGGGCCCAGCCCAGTACAGGTGCTTAGTAAACACCAGTGCCTATTAAGGTTCTTGCCACCCACCGCTCCCTGCTTTGGTTGGGTTTGGCTTTCACCAAGTCTCTCTTGAGAACAATCCCTACTCTTCTCGACTTCAGCCATGCTGCAGAACCTGGCTCTCTTTCACCACCGTTGCCTCTGCTCCTGTCTGGCTTGATGTCACCCCTGGCTTGTACACATGTGGTCTCTAGGCAAGCTGCCTGGCTGCAGGCTCCTCACCCTCCACTCAGTCTTACTCTTCTGCTTTTAAAACTCGTGCCACCTAATGAGCCCAAGAGCCACGGCCTAACAGTCACCGGCATTAGTTGAGGGCATGACCGTGGGTCTAGGGTCACCTTTCTGATCCTGCAAAGATCTCACCTTTAGCATCCAATATGTTCTCCATGCCTTGTCCAGAACACACATCCCCCTCTATGCCTTTGCTCAACCCGTGCCCTGGACCTGGAAGCCCCTCTCCCCAACTCTAACTTAGTGGGTGTTTCTGTCCTGAGCCTTCCAATGCCTTTCTTCCCGCCTCCATGTTCAGCTGCTGGTTCTCACCCTGTTCTCAGAACCTGCTACCATTGCCCTTATCTCATTTATTATTTCTCGCCATTCACCCAGACCCGTGCAACTCAAACCTTCCATTCACATGACTCATGCGGGAGTCTTTTCCAGGTGCTCTTAGTCCAGCAGATCTGGGATGCGACCTGATCCCCCGAATTTCCAACCAGCCTCCCTAGTAGTGATGCAGCCAGGCAGTGAGTCAGTCCCTCAAGGGCAGTGACTTGTGTTCAGTTCACCTTGCTATCTGTGCCTGAGAACTTTGTGAATGGAGAACCAAATAAATGGCTACTGAAGTGAAGAAGTGAATGAATGAATGAATGAATGAATGGAAGCATCTTACCCAGATGAGAGTGTTGGGAAATCTACAGGAGCTGTGCCAGAGATGAATGTTTAGGGAGGGAGAAGAGGTAGCTGGGGTGAGGGAGATGGTGGCTGAGACCCTCCTGGTGAAGGTCACAGCCCAGACACAGGTGCAGGACAGCGAGGGAAGTGAAATCGCAAAGCTCACGAGGGTGGGGTGGGGCAGTCGCCAATGGCCGGCAGAGGAGGCCATGCTGGCTTCTGTCTTTTCTTGGAGCCACTGGGACCAGATGATCCACACTGCGGGCCACTCTTGGAGCAGGGTGAGGAGAGACAGCTGAGAGAGGAGATGCAAGCGTGAGGGTCATTTGGGGGCGCGACAGTCACCAATACTGAGCTCAGGCTACAGCAGTGAGGATGGAGGTCAGGGTGCAGGATGAGGAGGAACTGAGGAGCCGGAGTGGGCAGGACTTGATGATTGATGGGAAAGGGGGTGAAGGGAAGCCCTCCTTCTGTTGCTGAGGCACTTGAGGGAGCAGTAGCAATGCTGGGGGAGACAGGAGCCCCAGAGCAGGAGCTGGTTTGGGGTAAGGATGAGGAGTTTAATTTCAGAGCTGGCTGGGTGCGAAGGGCCTGTGGGGTGTGTATGGCATATGTGCCAGGAGCTCCTTGGAAAGCCCAGGGCTGGAGACAACAGTGTGGGAGGCATCAGCCGGCAGATGCTCACTGAGATCATCTGGGGAAATCTTCAAGTAAGAGGAGAAAGTGGAGAAGAGACCCTGGAGGAAAACCATTCATTTAGAGAGCAGGAATTAATGACAACCTGTTAGAAGATAAAATGGGAATAGAAAACATTTATAGCGGCAACGAAAAAGATAAAAACCTAGGAATAAACATAAGAGGAAAAGTGCAAAATCTAAGTGGAGAAAGCATTAAAATGCTTCCAAGGGACAGAAAAGCATTTGAATAAAAACGTGGAAAAACGAACATCATAAAATTATCCAATTCTGCCTCAGATAATTTGGCATTTAATAAGATTCTCAATAAAAATAAAGCCTTTGTTGTTGGTATTTAGGCAAACTGATTCTAATGTTCACGTGAAAAGACAAAGGAGCTTTGAGAGATAAATCTCTTTAGACCCCTCATGTTACTGCAGGGGCTGGTGGGTGTCTACCCTGGTTCAGAATCTAGGCTGTTTGGAAGATACAGTGTTGCCCTGGGAAGCAGAGGGCAAATCTGCTTCCTGCCCAGCGTGGTAAAAATACAATGTCCTTCTGGGGCAGAAAGCAGACAGGGTTATTGCCTGCTATAAAAGATTTGGGTTTTCTCCATGCAAGATTTTTCTTCTCTAACACGTGCAGGTATCACGTGGACTTCTTTGTGTCCCCCTGTGCCATCTGGGACTCGTGCGACCATCACAAATGCTGGTACTCTGTCTATTGCTATTGGTGTGAATAATAAAGGCGTTTGTCTCTGACCCAGAAGTCTGTGTCCCTGCCAGCGCCTGGGAAACTGGACAGGCTAACTTGCTGGTTTGCAAACGGAATCAAAACCCACGTAGACTCTTCACAGTGTTTGGCAGCAGAAGTAGCCAAGATAGATCTGAAAGAGGCATCAAAATGAGTGGGGGCCTAACCTGACTATTAGATATGAAACTGTATTATAGCCATGTGGTGCTGGGTAATTCAGCAGAACAGAGCAGAGTTCCAGAAATTACACATGAGAATTTAGCCTAAGGTAACATGGTATTTCAAACTGAGTGTGGAAATGCATTACTCAGTGCATGAGGTCAGGGCAACTGGTGAACCATCTTGACAAAAGAGAAGGTGGACTCATAGCTTGTACTTTATATAAGAATAAACTCCATAGGAAACAAAGATGTGAATGTTACAAAATGAAACCAGAAGCGTCTGAGAACCATGGGAGAATTTTTAAACTCTCAGAATGGGAAGAGGTTTCTATGGACGACACACAGCCCAGAAGCCATAAAAGATGGATAACTATTAAAACAAAACTTCTGTTTGGCAAAACCCAACACACACTAAGTCAAAAGACAGACTTAGAAAGGACTGACCACGTGTTTAACTGACAAAGGGTGCGGCTCCTGAGGACAGGAAGAATTTCTACAAAGTGGACTTTCTACAAATCCCACATTAACAAAGCAAAAAGACAGATGGACAAGCGAAGACTTATCAAAACCTCTGATGAGATGCCCCTTTCGCTCCCTAATGAGAGGGGTATAATTCAAGTTCTTCTGAAATATCACGTTCATCTTTTGGTTTGGCCAGGATCAACATGCTTCCTCACACACTGTGAGGGGAGACAGACGGTCATACGTTGCTCGTGGCAGTGGAAATGGTACAGCTTGGCGGGGGTAAGTCTGGCAACATCTATTGACATGACACGTGCTTTTGACCCAGTGATTCTACTTCTAAGAATTTTCCCACACACATGAAAAATGATGCATATGAGATTAGTTATGGCATCGTTTATAAGAGCAAAACAGTGAAAGCAACCAAATGGGCTTCAGAAGAGAGATGTTAAAATAAATCAGGTACATGCACAGAAAATTGTACCATATGGGTAGCAGAAAGGAGTGAGGGGTTTGTGATATACTGATATGGAAAGATTTCCCAAGTATATTTTGAAGAAAGGAAGATATACTTCAGTGTATAATAGACTGCTGCTGTTCTTGTGGGGAAAAAAGGTGTGTGTGTGTGTGTGTGTGTGTGTGTGTTTGTGTGTGTGTTGTGTAAGAGAGAGTTGTGGATATTTGTACATGTATAGGTGTGCTCAGACATGCTCTGTCTGTGGAGTGCTGTATAAGAAGTGGATAATGGCTGCCTCTGTGGAGGGGAACCTGCCTCCTCCCTGACGGGAGAGAGGAGTGAGAAAGGAAACTTTACATGGAACACACTTTTATACCTTTTGAAAGTTGAAAATGTAATGTCTATATGCCCCACCACAAAATAACAGAGTGGGGAGAAGAAGAGGAGGCCACAATGGAGACAGACTATGCAGTTAGAGTCTTAGAAAGGAAGCCGTAGAGCGCCATATTGGAGGAGCCAACCAAAGGAAGGGCTAATGAAGGAGGCAGTGGCCTGTGGTGTGGAAGGCTACACGGACAGGGAGGGCTTGGGTTCTGACTTAGGGAAGGGCAGTTGATGTGTTCATTGGACTGGTCGGTGTCTTGGGGAGGATGGGTGCAATTCCGTTGAGTGTGGGAGTGAGTCAGGCTGTATCTAAGAGAGGATAGGACATGCAGGATTTGGTTCAGTAAAGACTTTCATAGAGCTTGGCTGTGAAGGGAAGGAGCGAGAAGGTGGAAGCTTGAGAGGAGGCTGGATAGACAGCATGTTGTCCTGTCCTCCTTCTGCCTCAACATCCTTTCCTTCTCTTCTCCTTCTTCATCGTCATCCACATCCTCTCGCCCTGTACCCACCTCTCCGTCCCTTCCTCTGTAGAGCTGTTATTGAAACAGGCAGGTTGTGCATTCTTTATAACAGAAGCTCTTTCCTCTGGAAAGAGGAAGAGGCCCAAGCCACCAAGGCAAAGTTTCAGAACACTGGTGTGGGGCTGGATTTGGGTGGGAGAGGACATCGCTTTCACTGGGAGAGAGATGACAACAGGGTGGTACTAGGTGGGGATGGATGGGACCCGGAAGGGAAGTTTCTGTGGTGAAAAGCGCATGGCACTGATGAGAGAAAGGACCACAGGGTTTCCAATAGGGTAAGAATGGTGTGAGGCAAAGGGACCATTTGGAGGATGTGGCTGGGTTGAGAGAAGACTGGTTCTGTGAGGTTCGATCTCCTCCTGGAGTGGCTTCAAGTGCTTGTTCTAGCACAGATACGTGTGTGTCTGATTTCTGAAGCTAAGCGGTTCTAGGAGGTGATGAGTTTCAGAGTGTGGCCACGGCTGTGGGTGGCTGGAGAGGAGAAGCCATCAAGGACTGGGTGAAGGATCTGCACACCCAGGGTGTGTTAGATGACATGCTTATGTGGAAACCGAGTCACCAGGGCAAGGTCTGAGAGGAGAGGAGGGCTGTGAGCCGGATGACAGCATCTTCCATGAGTCTGATGGATGACACAGATAGGGTATTGGGAAGGGGGCTCTGTGGTGTGGGGACACAAGATGCCAGGAGAAGGGGTTTCCCAGATGGTAGAGGATTAGTTGAGGATCCAGAGGTGTGGGACCACCCCAACCTGTGGTGTAGGGAGTTTGGCAGAGGGTGGCCTTCCCTGACCAGGTCCTGGGGCCTCCATGGCTGGCTATATCTCCAAGTCAGCCTGTCTTCCCCTAGGGTGGCCATGCAGGGTGGCTGAGGCAGTTGGGATGGACTATGGAGGGGCATTGGAGGGACGAGGGTGAACCTGTCCACCCTTGCAATGACCTTCTGAGTAACCAGCCCAGCTGAACCCAATTGCAAATAGGCTGCCAGCTGCCAGATCAAACTGCAGGACAGATCACAAGGGGTGGGGGCCCCCTGTGGCAAAGGGTGGTGACAAGCAGAGTGCTCTGTGGCTTTCAGGTCAGTGTGGGACACTCACAGGTCATGGATGACGGCATTGCTGCCCTCAATTCCCTTGTACATCTAGAGAATAAACCGGAAGGGGCTAAGCAGAAGTGGGGGCTCCTGTGCATGTGGGTCAGAGGGGGAGGTAAGTGAGGGGACAGGGGAATGTGAACCCCTCCTTCAACTTCCCAGAGGGAAGCTGACTCTCTGCAATGCACAGGGACATGAGAAAAATGTCAGGAGGACACGACCTCAGCCACAGGAATTCAAAAGCACAAGTCACAGTTCTACTTATGGAAGAATGGCCCGTTTCCCATCAGGAGAAGGAGCTGGAATCAGTAAGGGCCATGAGCACGGTGGCGTGCGGCATCCAGGCTGACATTTGTGATTGGTCTCACGTAAGACCGGGGGCCACACCTGCTAGGCCAGAGCTCCCCACACTCCCCACTCACCACGTCCACCTAAGTGTCCTTGGCCCCAGCCAGCTCTGGGGGATGGCCCTCCCGGAGGTTCTGTTGTTGAGAGTAATAAAAACAGACTTGAGCTAGCTTCAGCAGGGAGGGAAATTTGCTGCTGGAGTCTGGTTTGTCTCACGAAAGACAAGGGCAGCCAGGCCTCTGGAGGGATGGGCTCCAGGAGTCAATGTTTGCCAAAGTGTGTTCCATGATTCATCGCTCCTGACAGATGTCTGGGAAATAAAATGCTCTGTGGTCTGACAGGTTCGGGAAACACTGCATACCTTTTTCTCCAAGCACATGAAAGGCTCTGAAAAGTCCTGTAGTGAGAGAGCTTATTTAGTGAGCCAAGCATTTCTCCCAAATGGAGAAAGAAGTTCCACCTCACTCTGGCCCTTGTCCTGTGGTAAGGGAGCTGATTTTACCAAGGAGAATGTGCACATAGAGGCTCTGTCTAATGGTTAAGGGTGTTGACTACCTGGCTTTAAACCCTGACTTCATTATAGGCTAGCTGAATGCTTTGAGCAAGTTATTTAACCTCTCTAAGTCTCAGTTTCCTATGTATAAATTGGGGTAATAATAGTGATAGTTGTTGAGCTTGTGGTGAGGACTAAATGAGCTCATAAGGTCTGTAAGCTGTCTGGTTCACTTTTGCTATATAGTGAATACGCTCTCTGCTGTGACCTTCACAGTGCCTGACAACTCCCAGTTCTCTGCAGCAATCATGTACTGGTGTTCAAGCCCATTGCACTGTGGATATAAAAAGGAATCTAGTTGGGTTTCCCAGCTTTGATGGAGTTCCTAGGATACACAGAAGTGTTAAGTGAATTATTAACCGGAAGGATGGTAAGGGCACAGCACTGGGACAGACCACAAGAACACCTAGCCTAGACCTGCTGGTGGGTGAGGATCAAGTGTTTCAGGTTAGTGGTGTAAATGTGCCTGGTCAGTGTTGGGCATCCCAGGAATGAGGTGGGAGGTGATGGTTTTGGAGATGTTGAAGGAGGCCAACAGAGGAAGGGCACTGAATGGTACACCAAGGACCTGGGATGTTGTCCTCTGGGTGATGGGGTCTAATACAGTGTATCCAGCAAGCCAGTGTCATGGCAGGTGTGGGGTTGGGAAGCTCCATCTGGCAGCGATGAGACTCATTGGTTGGAGAGGTGCTGGAAGCCAAGAGACTAGGTAGAGCTGGTTATGGAAATCCAATATGGAGATGGGGAAAGAGTTGGTTTGGTGGACTGGGGTGCCACGCATTAAACCTGTGGTGATTGCTGCTGGTTTAGATCTGAGCTTGAATGTATTTGGAGGTAGAAGACTGCTAATCCAAGCAGCAGTATTCAGTGGGGAGTTGGCTGTGTGGGCTTGGAGATGCAGATCAAGGAGCCACTGGTATTTTGGTGGTAATGAATTCATAGGAGTGGATGAGATTGTTCAGAGAGGGTCAGGATCAAGTCACTGCTGGGGAGACTGGGTACTGAGGGAGGCATGGAAGAGAATCCTTGCTGTGGTTTGAGTGGGTCCCCAAAAGTTCATGTGTTGGAGACAATCCCAGAAACTATGTGTTGGAGGTGGGGTCTTTGGGGAGTAATTAGGATTACATGAGGCTATGAGCCTGGATCATCAGGATGCATTAGTGACTTTATCAGAAGACAGACCTGAGCTGGCAAGCTTGCTTAACTCACCGTATGATGCCTTCTGTCATGTAAAGACAGCAGATGCTGGCCCTGGGTTCTTGGACTTCCCAGCCTCCAGAACTATGAGCCAAAAATCTCCTATTCTTTATAAAATCACCTGGTCTCAGGCATTTTGTCATAGAAACAGAAAACAGACAAAGACAATCCTCCTACTAGAAGAGATTCTGCAGGCATCTATTTGTCTATATTTCCTACAAATTTAAATTTTTGAGGAACTGATTTCCCTACTAGGGAAATATCCCCTACCTTCAAATCTTGTCTTTTTATCTTAAAACTGGGCTCTTAAGATCAGGGCAGCATAGCATAATGAATGAAGAACCCCAAGTACTTTACTTCTACCTTTTTGCTCCTAGGCTTTGGCAGTGCTTCTGGGCCTGTTTTCTCATCTCTACAAAGGAAAGAACTGAACTGAGTCAGCTGCTTCTCTCCCAAAATTGATGCTAGAGACCCAAGAAGGATGGGTGGTAGCTGAGAGGTTTGCACAGGTAGTTCTCATTTCTCGTGACTTCGCCAAACCCTCCTGCTCCTTCAGGTATCTGAACATTCAGCCATTCCTCCATGGCCCAGCATCATGAGAGAGAAGATGAGATCAATCTGATGCACAATGTTTAGTGGGCTCATCCAGGAGCTCTGTTGCAGCCTTCTGTCATTCATTGTGGAGAAGACTGCACACTTTGCTGATCTCTTCTTACCTCCATAGAGATCTCACACATTGGAGCTGGCAGGGAGGTTTGAAAGGATTCAATGAGCCAGTAGTGACTGCATCTTCCCAATAGGAGAACTAGTGTCCATATAGAGGAGCGGAGGGAATTGTAGAAGGACAAAAAGTCCTTTCTGATACTCAGTATCTTCAGGACAGTGTCTGGGAGAGTTGATTATTGGATCTGGTTACCAGTTTTTGGGGTCAGTTTACCGGTTTGTAAACAGTGCTGCTTTTTCTGCTTTCATGTGCTCTTTTCTGTAGCAGGGGCTGGAATTTGAAAACTACATGTCTGGAAATCCCTGTTATTAAGTTTCCAGGTTAGAATCTGCCAATGAGAGTCAGTTTCATGCAATTCAGAAGATGAAGAAGCAGAAACTATATCATTGCCCTTTAGCTGTGGTCGGTAGATTGGTGAGCTTTGATAAATAGGGGATTTTAAAATAACCTTGGGATTTTCTTGTGAGTCAGAACTGTTCAAGGCATCTATGATCACTGAAGCAATTTCTGCCAATCCTGTAACTTTTTACTTTCTGAGAGTTTGCAAAGAAGCTTTATATTTTAAATATCTAGCGCCATTCATTTACTTAGTTGTCCCAAAGGTTTTAAAAATACTCTCTCAGTTAGTGTGTTCTGCATAATAAATTGCTCCAAAACTTAGTTGGTTAAAACAACAATTACATATTTAGCTCACAGTGTCATGGAGCAGAGCTTGGGTTGGGCTCAGTGAGGTGGTTCTTCTGGTCTTGGTTGAGCACACTGATGCATCTGAATCAGCTAAAAGGTGGCCCAGAGGTAATTTGGTCTTGAGCTGGGAGGCCTTAGTTGGGAGGCCTTAGCTGTACTCCACATGTCTCCCATTCTCTAGAGGTTTTACCTTTGACTTGTGCACATGTACTGTGCAGGTTGCAAGAGAGCAAGTGGAAGAATGCCAGGTCTCTGGAGGTTTGAGCATGGATGGGTGCCATATTACTTCTGCCGTACTCAATTGAGCAGACTAAATCACAAGATGAGCCCCACTTTAAAGACCTCTGACATGGATACAGGAGGGAGGAGACTCATGGAAAATTTTACACATTGTGTACCAAGCACATCTTTCTCATATTAAATCCCTTCCTGCTTGAAAGACCTAGAGAGTTTCTGTTTCTTTGCACAAACCCTCACAGACACAGCATTGCTCTCACAAGGCAACCAGAGAGAGGAGGCAGTCTCAGACATCTCCCACGTTTGTGCTTTAGCTTTTCAGTTTCATTTACCTGCACTCAACCATGGTCTGAAAAATATTACATGGGAAATTTTATAAAGGAATAATTCATGTTTTTAATTGTGTGGCAGTCTCAGTAGCATGATACAATTTTGGGCCTCTGTTTTGCCTAGAACATGCACCATTCCTCTCTCTAGCATGTCCTTGCTGTACACACCACCTGCCCATTAGTCATTTAGTAGCCATCTCAGGTATCAGACAGATAAGTCAGTTATGGGGTAGTATCACAGTACTTGTGTTCAAGTACAATGCAATAAGCTGTTGGATGGGAGAAGAGAGCATATTCACATGACTTTTGTTACTGTATATTTTAGTTATAATTATTATATTTCATTATTAATTATTGTTGCTAATCTCTCACTATGCCTAATTTATTTATAAATTAAACTTTTTCAGAGTTCTGTACTTATCAGATGTATAGTGTTTGACATTATCAGAGGTTTCAGGCACCCACTGGTGGTCTTGGGAGGCCTCTAGTTGGGACCACTGTACTGAGACTCAGATGGAGCAATGGCTTTAGTATTAAGGATCTGGATTTAAGTTTGGGGCTGGCCCACTTGCTGCAAGTCAACCTTAGGCCGTCTCTCAAGAGTCTTGACCCTTTCTCTCAAATAGATGAGGCTAAACTCATGTGCTCTGAACAAAGAAATTAAGAGTTGTAAGAGGAATATGAATGAGGCATTCATCATCACCTGCCTTTGTGTAAAAGCTCCCAATCTAGAGGCTGAGTGAGTAGGGGTCAGGGGACCAGAGCCTCCTGCTGGGACAGAAATCAGAAAGATGTTTGAAGTACTTCTCTCCCCTGTGCAGTTCTTTGTAATGTTTTGGGACTTAGAAATCAAGAGTGCATTCTCAGACAAAACTTCCATTTGAGGCCTCTGTGCTGGACTGAAGCCAGAGTTTGGAAAGCCCTAAAATTGCTGGAGCCAGAACAAACTCCAGTGCTGGCACCTCCCATCCTCTGCTCCCATCTGCCCTCTTGGAGTGGAGAGGCCCTGCCTATCCTGGCCCAGGCCCGCCCCACTTGCCTGAAGGGCTGCTCTTCAGCTCCTTGTTATATCCCAACTCAGGCTGGACGTGAGTTACAGGGATAATGAGCTCGTAAATAAATTCCTGCTGCATCAGCTCATGGAGCTGAAGGTTAGGTTGGGGACACGGCCAGAGCAGGCAGATGGAGCCAGGCCGGAGATGCAAATGTCCCCTTGTTCCTTCCAGGGCACACATGAAGAAGGTGATGAAAATGAGGGATCCTGGGAATGTGTTCCTAGCATGGCCTGCAGTGGCAGAGATCCTGCCTCTGCACACCCATACGCCAGACTGCTTTCACAATCCAGCTCTGTGGGGATGGACATCAGGGGGCTGTGTGTGCAGTGGGCATCCCTGGGCAGACAGCTCCCTATAAGCTTCTGAGGCACAGGGATCGTCTTCAGGCTTGCTGGGGTTGATCACTAGGAAGCAGTTACAGGGAAATAAAGTGCAGTGTGTAATGGTTGATACGTTGTGTCAACTTGAGGAGTTTAGAAGCTTAAGTAAGTAACCCAGCAGTTCTAAATCCTCTGGTGTGGAGGACAGGTGCTTGGGTGTCTGTTTCTGCTCCAGAATGTTGTAATGGTTGATTAATTGTGTCAATTTGAGAAGTTTAGAAGTTTAAGTAAGTGATTCAGCAAGGGGCCAGGGTCCTCACTTTGTAAACATCCTCAGCCTGTGCAAGAGGAGGGCAGGGAGACAATGCGGGTGTAAAGGACCTACCCCAGGGCAGGTAGCCTGCATACAATATAAAGGAGGAAAAGAGGCTTGCTTTTCCTCCTTTTTGGCTCTCGTTGCTTTTGCTGTCTTCCACCTACCTGAACAGTTGCCCCTGTGCCTTGCCACCCTGCCTTAGAGCCAGGTGATTATGGACTGAAACCTCCACAAACCATGAGCTAGATAAACCTTTCATCCTTTAACCTTGGGTGTTGGGTATTTTGTCTCAGCAACAAGACAAAAATAATTAACGCACAGTGCAATCCCAAAATAAGCTACAAGTCCTAGGAAGGAGCTCTTGCCAAAGAATGTGTAAAATGAGGCCAGTAGTTCCATAAAAGCATGGGAATGGGAAGCATGGGGCAGCAGATGAGGGCTGAGCAGAGGGCCTCTGGAGCCCCATCTGGCTCCTTAGTCTGTGAGCCATGTGGAAGGCACCCTGCCCAGGTGCATAGCTCTCTGCTTCAGTTTCAAACCTGCCGTGGCTTTCATCACCCTTAGCAGAAAATCACAAATTTCCCTACATCAGTGATAATGTCAGTATTATTTCCGACCATTCTCCTTATTTACTATGCTCCATGCTGCCTACCCTTTTCCTGATCTCAATCATGCGGTGACAGTCAGGATAGTTGCACTCTCAGCTATAGCCATATACAAGTCTGCAATCTCAGGAAATTATGTGTCTGTTTCTTTTCTGTGCTGCCAGAGGTAGGTAGACAGGCTTCTCTCCACTCAGTGACCAGTGATCCAGACTTCCACAGATAGACAAATTGTTTTAGTCACTTCCTAGGTGCTGAGACACCCACAATTTAGAAGAGGAGGGTTTAATTTGGTTCGTGGTTTCAGGTGATTCAGCCCATGGTAGGAAGGCTCTGAGGCAAGAACATCATGGCAGAAGGGCCTGGTGGATCAAAGATGTTCAGTTCATGGTGGCTGGGAAGCATAGCAGTGAACAGCACCAGAGAAGAGGGGCCAGGGAGCCTGGGTAGTACCCAATGTTGTGCCTCCCAGATACACCTGGAGCATGCTTTACTAATGTCCTAGGTGGCTCCCAGGCCGACCAAGTTGCCGCAGTCAAGCTGAACCACCACAGACATGGTCCTTCACTATGCACTTTCTGATGTCACTTGGCTGGTCTGTTCTCTGCCCAGTGACTCACAGATCCAGGCTCTCTCCCTAAGATGCTGCTGCTGCTGTCTTTATGTGTGGCTTCCAGATTGGCCAAGGTGGTAAATTTATTAGGTCCAGAATTGGCACTTCTTACTTGTACTCTCAGTTTATTGGCTACAACTAGTGATGTGGCCTAAAAACAAAGGCAGGGGAGGCTAGGCTGTGGAGGGGAGCACGAGGGTATTTGATGGGCATTTGCCATATTTGCCTGTTACTACAGGACTCTGAGTAGTGACTTTGCATATTTCAAGAAGAAAAGAAATTTACTGAAACCTCTCCAGAGCTTAGAGGCTCTGCAGCTAGAAATAACTAATGTCTGGTCATGCTATGGGGGGCCTCTGAGATGATACAGCTGGGCACGGACACCATGGCTGTCTCTGCTGACAGCACTGGCTTTGGACACACACTCTGCTATAAGCACAGCTGCCCCTAATGCTAGACATGGCTACAGCATTGGGCTCCCTCTGTTTGTCCTCAACCTGCACAGCTCCTGCTTGTGTGTCACTACTGACTCAATCTCTGGAGACAGTGTGTCATATTGAAGAGCCCACCTGAGCCATAAGTTAGCTGCAAGGGAGTCCAGCCCAGCAGCTTCTGGCCTTTTGGATAGAAGTAAGCCTCAGCTTGTAAAGGGAGCCATAAAGAGGAGCAATGAATATTCATGACATTATGCAGGCCCTTTGCACCTGCTGCTTCCCCTGCTGCAGGTGTTTCTCCAGATGTGCCCAGTGTCAGCTCTTATGACATCTCACGTAGTCTTCCCAATGCAATCACATCCACCTGACTCTCTTCCTTCACAACTCCACCCCTGCCTCATCCATTCTTCCTTTACTTAGTTAATGTCTGTCTACCCTCTAAGTGGTTAAACACATAAGCCACAGTCCTCCCATCTGCTGGCATTGTAGCTGTGGGCAACTCCTTTGACTCTGTGGTGCCTGAGCCTCCATATCTAGTGTTACTGCACATGTGTCTGCAGGACTGCGGTCGGGGCTGTCACTTGCAACACCTGCTTTATGCAGCCACTGCACTAGGTCTCTGCTGCAGTGATCTTTGATCTTGTAACTCTTGCCCATCCATGAGAAAGGCCTCCTATTTGCCTCCTCTTTCTCCTGCTTGTGACCATGGCAGAAGAGGCTCAAGTCCACGTGGGAGAAGCAGCACCTGTGATCCCACAGATGGCCCTCTTTGGAGTTCGCCTGTCTGCTTGCTTCAGGCTACCTGGGGCCATTTCTTTGCTGCATGAGACCATAAAAGCCCCTGGCCCCAGTGGATATTTGTGACATATGGCCTGGGAGGTCCTTCTCTAACCTCTACCTCTCTGGCTATAGTTTTCTCTCAGAGAGAAGGAACTAAACTATAGTGTGAGCTCAGGTGACAGGGAGAGGATAGTTATACATTAAGTCCTCACTGTACCAGGCCAGGGGTCAGGTCCAGGATAGACAATAAGAGGCGAGAGACAAAAAGAGGGCACCAATGGCCCACAGTGAGGTGGGAGGTGTCCCTGGGCTCTTGGAACACATTTTGGAGCAAGACACAGACCCCCTTTTCCTGCACTGTTCCCTGGCTGTGATGCCACGTGGGAGCAAGGCCATGGTCCCCAAACCTAGAGAAACCTGAAGGTGGCAGGCAGGTGGCACCTGGGAGTTAGGAGGAGGCATGACTTCTTTGGCATTGCAGGTTCCCCTTACTTTCCTTAGAAAAGCTGGAAATGTGAAGGCTTTTATAAGGCAAGCAGGACAGAGGACACTGTCCTGTGGACTGCAGGCTGTGGCTGCCGCAGGTAATTGTTAAGGTGATGAGCTGTCCGAGGGAAACATGAGTCAAACTGTCCAATGACCCAGTACAGACCTGGGTTCAGCTTTAGGCTTGGGCTGTGTCTCCGTGGACTCAGGCAGGGCAAGAAAGTAGCCTAGCCTTGGGCAAGGAGGTCTGTGAGGGTCAGAGTCCCTGGTAGGGAGTCACTGAGAAAATGCACTAGGCCCCCTGGGAGAGGAGCGCGGTCCCTGGGCTCTGCTTCCATCTGTGCACACATGGCCTGCACAGCCCACTTCCTGGCTTCAGCAAGTAGGCAGCTTTGGACCTGGGGAGCGAGCTGGTACTTTGGAAGGAGATGCAGGTGGATAGATCATAAATGCTGGACTAGAGCAGAGATCAGTCAACACTTCCTGGATAGAGGATGAGTTTGGCTCTGTGAGCCTTAGCATCTCTGTTGCACCCTCCAACTGCTGTCATAGTGGGTAGGCAGCATGGCTGACAGGTAAATGTGTGGATATGGCTGCGTTCCAAGAACACTAGATATGGATGCTGAGATGTGGATTTCACAGGATTTTTCACGTGTCGTGAAACACTCTCCCCAAGCATTTGAAAACGTGAAAAGCATTCCTAGCTTGCAGACTATACAGAAATAGGCAGAGAGCTACTTGTGGCCTGCAGATTGTGGTTTGAGGGTCTTTGGATCATTTACCAGGACCGCTCCACCTTAGATCCCCTACCTGGGTGGAGATGGAGTCTGAGAGGTGAAGCAGGTGTTTGATTTTCTCCTTTTTTGCCCCCAAATTGCCAGTGGCAGAGTCCACTTGACATTCTCACTCACTTGATGTTTTGTGACTGGTGTGGCTGGCACAGGGCGGCAGAGGGCAGGGTACCTGACTGTGGGGTGGCAGCACATCCCCTCTGATGAGTGTTCAGGAACTCCAGAATGCTGACCTGGCCTCTTCACCAGCCCTGTGGTGCAAAAGGCAAGTTATGGCCAAGCTCCTCCCTTCTTTCAAGCTGCACAGAACACGGAACTTTGCTCTCACCTCTTGAGGACAAGGGTGGCACTCAGAGACCGTGTCACCCTGGTGCAGCTTAATCCTGTGTCTGTTCTTGACACTGCTTGGTTGCTGGCTCAGTAAGGACCCAAGCGAGAGTCTCCTTGAGTCCTGTGTGAATCATGGGACTCATCAGCCTTTCAACAGGACCCAGCCCATGGGGTTCCGGTCAAGTTCAAACCCAGTCACGGAAGACCCAGAATTGGCTCTCTGTGGCTGTGTTTTGGAAAAGTTGGTTTTCCATGTAAAGGATGACTCTGGTTGTCTTATTAATGCATTGACTGATGTAAGGAGTAGATGTTGGCATTAATCCTGGCTGTCTTGTTAACTAGCTGGGTGACCTTGCACAAGTCACCCCCTTCCATATCCCTGTCATCACCCTTAATATCCAAGCAGTTTGGTGCTAGTGGCCTGGCCCTTTCCTCTTCCTCCCCTCTCCCCCACCTGAGTGCTACTTAACCTCTATAAGGCCAGTCCTGTGTGGGTAAAAAAACCCACCTCCTGGTCCAAAGTGCTTTAAAGCATATAATCAATCAATCTTTAAAAATACATGTTTTATTTCTTTTATTATACAATTATACATATAAGCTACTTAAAATAAGAAAAAGAAGACCATAAACATTACTCATAACACTATTGGTCAGATTTTCAAAAAGACCTTGGTCAGCATTCAGCTGTAGAATCTTCCAACTCTTTTCTTATACATGTGTTTTAACATTTCAGGTGTGTCTTGTTGGGTAATCCTTTCTCCCAGATTACTGTATAATCAGCATCTTTTCATAGCAATCTTTTCTTCCATCTCTTAATTTCAGTAGTTTCATAGTCCTTCTCTGGCTGTTCTGTGGCTTATTTAAACCGTCTCCAGTGTTAGATACTGAATTCCCTTAGAATGGCCGTCAAGCCTTTAAAAAGTGGCTCCAGGAAGCTGTTTTGCAACTGGCTACTTGCTGCATGATGGAAATGATGCAAGGAAAGGCATGAGTTTTGAAGGCATGGTGACAGGTGAGGTTGTAAGGAGATGTGGTTTGAACAAGGCCTGGGGACAGAGGCTGAATCTTAACCAGTTAAGAGAGTGCATATGAGCATATATATATGTGTGTATGTATGTATGTATTTTATTAGTACATGTTTTCAGTACATAATGATCACATTTCTTGAGCTGATACATGCACATAATACATCTTAATTTGTTTATCACCCTCTTTCTTCTCCTCCCCCATCTCTTGATCCCCTTCCCATTTAAGGAAGGTCTATCTTCCTACTTCCTATTGTCTATCTTTTATTTTGCTCTTTATTTATACTCTGGGGATCTGATTTATTTCACTTAACTTTATGATCTCAAGGTACATCCATTTTCCTATAAGGACTTGAATTTTTCTTTCTTTGTTGCAGAGTGATGCTCTGTTGTGTGTAAATACTTACATTTTCTTTATTCATCTGTTGATGACCATATATGTTGCTTCCAATATTTAGCTATTATGAATTATATTGCTATAAGCATGGATGTGGATGTATACTTGTGGTGGATTAAGTAATGGTCAATTTATAACACCCAGCTGAACAGAGTCAGCGTGGTGTTGGGTGTGGATGGCCCACCTAAGGACTGTTGCCGACAGCATAAAAGCAGAACTGGAGGGGAATATGTGACACTGGTGATTCTCCTGGAGGAGGTTCTCACACTGGCTTTCCTGAGATGAATTCAGCTGTTATCATTAGAGGAGCTTGGGTCCTCACTGTTGCTGAGGATGGCTGCAGTTATTCTATGGGGAACTCTGGTCCTTACCTTGAGTGTCACTTCCTGGCTCCAGTGCAGATCCCTCAGCCTGCTGGCACAGATGCTTCATCCTGCTGGAGCAGACTTTCTAGCTTCCATCACTGGCCTTTGGGCCTCTCTAGTGCAGATTCTTGTTATAGACTTGCCTGATACATTGTCATGAGCTCTAAGTCTTCAGCTGAACTTGTGCAGGACATTGCTGTGGGCTCTAGATCTGGACTTCTACAGGACTCGTGCTGGACTCATGCAGGACACTGGGGTGGGATCCAGGCCCTCAGCTGAATTCTTTGGGTGTCTAGTGCATGGGCAGATCTCCTGTGCTCTGTGACTTTTTGGGTGAATATTATAAAATAATCTTATTTGTGTCCTATATTAAATCTAGTCCCTTATAAACCCTGACTACAACAATACTATAATATGATGCATTTAACTTTTGGGGGAAGATACCTAGAAAAGGAGACTAGCTGGGTCAAATGAAATTTCTAGTTTTAGTTTTTTGAGGAATCTCCATACTGACTCCCATAGTGGCTGTAATAGTTTACATTCCCACTAACAGTGGAGAAGGGTTCCCCTTTCCCCACAGCTTCACCAGTGTTTGTTATTATTTGATTTCTTGAAGATGGTCATTCTTTGTAGGTTAAGGTGAAATCTCAGAGTTGTTTTAACTTGGATTTCTCTGATGTCCAGTGATGTTGAGCATTTCTTCATGGATTTACTGACCCTTCTTTCTTCTGCTTCTGTGAAGTGCCTGTTTATTTTAGTTGCCCATGGTCTGATTGGGCCTTTTATTTTGCAGCGGGGTAACCAGCAGCAGAGAGGGGATGATAGCAGGGGCGTATAGGTATTCAGATCACAGGGAGGGCGCCGATAGGAGAAGAGGTCCAGAGAAGGTTGCATCTTGGGTGCAAATGGAACAACATTGAAATTGTCTTTCTGGGCAATGGGAAGCCACAAAAGGTTTTTGAGCTAAGCTGTCACACAAGTAGGTCTGGTTTTAGGAAGTCAGTGTGTCAGCACCTAGGAAGGGCAGAAACAGGCAGATGGTCTCGGGCAAGGAGATGTGTTGAGAAATAGGGACCAATTCAAGAGGAGGTGACAAGACCTGGAACCAGGCTTCAGGAGGTGAAGAAAATGAGGTGGCCCTGCATGGCTGAAGCAGACCTGAGGGAGAGCCTGTTATGGTTTGTGTCTGGGTGTCCCCCCAAAGCCTCATGCGGTCATGGGGCAGGCTTTTAGAGTTTGATTGATTATGGGTGTGAGAGCTACACCCACCCTGGGGTGGACAGTTTGCATATGTAAGGGAGAGAAAAGAGGCTGCTTGCGGCCATTCCTGGCTTTTGCGTTTGTTGCTCTGCTGTGTTCTGCCGCCATGAGCTGTAGCTCTCTGCCATGTGCCACTCTGCCTTGTAATCTGCCAAGTATGGACTGAAACCTCCACAAACTGTAAGCTAAATAAACCTTTCCTTCCTTAATTTTGGGCATCAGGTATTTTGTCCCAGCAATGAGAGAAAAGTAACCAAGACAGGGCCTTTGAGCTGACCGGTGCCAGGTCCTTGGAAGAGTTAGTGGACTATGTGTGGGTGAGCTAACAAGTCCCCAGCGGGCCTGACTCATCCGGGCACCAAGGCCACTTATTACTAATGCTAGGGAGTGAGCACGAGAGAGAAAATAAAACCAGAGCAGTGGGAATTCACTCTGATTGAAAGGTTCCAGGGCTGGTCTCCCTTTTTAGACAGGCAGCATCAGGAAGAAAGGACCTTCTGGTGTTGCCAGTGAGATAGGGTCACGGCTGGTGGAAATGACATTTCCAAGACACCTGCCTGAAACTCTTCTCATCTGCCCCCCAGGGGTGCAGCTAGGGAGGGCCGTGTCTTTCCCCCAAACATCCCAGGTTTTCCAGTAACACCCACACGCATCAGGGCCAGAGCGCAGAGCTGCAAATATCAGGCAGGAGGGAGAGAGCAGAGGCCAGGATGTGAGAGCTGGTTCTGTTTGCTTAAAAACTGGCCACAATCTTGATTCCTTGTTCGTCATTTCCTTGGATTTTTTTTATTCTTAACATTCAGTAGTCAACCTCGTTTACTGGAAGAAAGATGCTGGGGCAGCCTTCCCAGCCAGAAGAGTCGGGCCATTTGGCTAAAGGACAGGCCCTGGATTTGGCCCAGAGGAGCGGGCTGAGGGGAACTGGGTGCTGCCTCCTTGGTGAGGACCCCCTGCTTTGTGCTGCAGCAACATGGGGCCAACCCCGCCCAGGGCTCACCAGGCCCGTTGTCACCCTGGTGGGCCACGAAATTTGCGATGGCCTGGTCTGGGTCTCCTGAGGGCCCCTCTGTTGCTTGGAGGGAGATGGCCGGAGCTCATACTGCAGTAAGGTTTTCCAACTCAGGGTCCCCATGCTGTCATTTCTCTTCCAAGCTCACCCCTCTGGGTTGCACCTGTCCCCAGGGTACAGGTGCCAGCCCTTCCCATAGGAATGCTGAATTTTGCCCCCACCTGCACCCCAGCAGCTCCAGTTTGGACTGGGAAGTGCCACCCAGTTCATCCTGTCTCTCCTGAAGGGGTTCCAATCTGGGGCAGGCACAAATAGCTGTGTCACTGGGGTGTAGAGCCTGGTGTGGAGCAGGTGACACTGTCAGAGTCTGCTGAGGACTCTCGCAGGTCACATTACAGAGCAGCCCATGTGTGTCCTGCACATTGGCTACAGTCTCCTCCCACCTCTGCTCCACACCGGGACCAGAGCAGCTGCTAACTCCAACTTTGGAGTCAGAGCATCCTAGTCAGGTGTCCTGCCCTTCGGCAAAGGGGAGACAGGCCAAAATAAAGGGCAGGCCAGCCTGAGACATGGCCATGGCAGCTACTTTAGAGGGTCTTCCCTCTAGGGAGATCTCAGATGGCATGGGACTGACGTGGGACATGCAGGAAACACATCAGGAAGCATAGGGTAGGCCTGTGATGAGTGAGGAAGAATGCGGGGAAGACTGACAGGGCCCAAGTGCTCGGGCTGCTTTCCCATGCCTTGAGGAGGGGGAGGTGAAAGAGAAGAGGGAGGAGAAAGACGAGGAGGGGAAGGAGGGGGTGGGGGAAGAATAGGTGAAGGGGAATGGGAAGAAGGGAGCAGGGGGAAGAGGAGGAAGAGAGGGAGGAGAGGGAGGAAGAGGAGGAGGGTGAAGATTAGGGAGGAGGAGGGAGAAGAGGAGGAGGAAGAGGAGGTGAAGGAAGCAGAAGAGGAGGAAGAGGAGAAGGCATAGGAGGAGGGTGGGGAGGCAGAGCAGGAGGGAGGGATGAGGGGGAGGGCGAAGGAGGAGGGTGCCAGAGGTTAAGCCCCAAGCTTGAGGCTACAGGGAGGAGAGATTTTCTAGTCTGGCTTTTCTGAGCCCCGAGATGGAGGCCCTGCTCTCTCCCAGGGGGTAGGGGAGGGGGGAGCAGCCCCTCGTGGCTTTGACCTTTCTCCTTTGCAGTTAGAAGGGGCTACAGTGCTGCTTCACCACTCATCACTGTACTTTCTGGGGCTCTGGGTGAAGCAGTGGGGATACTGAGGCAATGAAACACATCTGGTTGCTGCCCGCATGGGCTCATAGCGGGGGAGCAAGCAGACGATGGAATGAGCATGTGTACTGCTGGGGTGCTTCCCCAGGGAGACCAGGGCATGGGAGGCAGGGTGGCAGGGAGCCCTGTGTAGAATCAGGAAGGCCTGGTGTGTGTGTGTGTGTGTGTGTGTGTGTGTGTGTGTGTGTGTGCTTGCACGTGTGGGCACAGCGGGGTGAGGAAGACTGAGCTGAACCCAAAGGATGACAGGTATCATGTGGGCCAAGGATGGCAGAGACAGCAGGCACTGAGGGCTTGAGGAGCGCTGGCAGCTGGGGCCCAGGTTGTGGGATTCTGTTCTGCATGCGGGGGTGATGTGAACCGAGGCACCTTCAGGGCGCATTGCTGTCCCCGCATGCCTGAGCTCTGCTGTCTGAGCACTGGGACCAGCATGATTGGTGAGCCAGGCATGAGGACTCTGTAACTCTTCACTTCCTCAATCTCAGCCTGGTCCGGGCTTGAGCCACAGGGAAGCCGTGCATGGCCTGGGTTCAAGTCTACCGAGAACCTACGCATGAGACCCCACTTGGAAATAGGGTCTGTGCCATGTAAGAGAGGTGCAGCCACCCTCCAAGGCCCACACAGACACAGCAGCACAGCTGCAGCCCGCATCCAGGTCTGAGTTGGCCCCGGCTCCATCCGTGCAGCCTCTTAAGGACAAGCCCTGCTTTTGGGGTTGCTCGTGGCCTTGAGGAAGTGAGCAAACTGTTTCCCCTAGGCCTCTCATGACCTGCTTTCTTGTGGCCTTTGGAGCCGAAGTTGCTACCGGCCGACCCCACAGGCTCTGGTCACTTGTGTTTGTACAGCTGCAGGGTGCAGGTGGTGGGAGCGGACACCCAGTGCCGGCTGACATGCTTTCAAAGGTGACAGGACTTGGGTAATTGATGGTCGCTGGGGGCTGTTGCTCACACGTGTTGTTGGTTTAAGGATGACAAAGCTCTGACGCACCTGCCATGCCAGAAACCACAGCAAAACAAAGGAAGCCAGACTGGAACAGGCCTGGCCTCCTCGGGCCCGGGCTGCCTTGGCCCCAGGGGTTCCCCTAAGGCTGTGCCCTGGCGCCCTGGAGTACTGGGTCAGCCAGGGTGGAGAAAGTACCTCAAGTACAGTCAGTCTAGGCCTACACCAGGGAAACAGTGAGAAGGCCTTGAGCCTCATGAGGACAGTGGGGGCCCAAATGGTGTCCCAGGCACTGGGTGAAATACTGGGCATACTGAGAGACAAAAAGGGGGTACCACCAAGGTTCTGAGAGAGGACACAGGGCCAGGGAGGATTGAGGCCTGTCTCAGAGGCCTAGGTGTGAATTCAGGGCTCTGGCAGGAAACAGAACTCAGCCCAGATAGTTCTGATGAAGGGTTAGAGTCTGGGGAAGGCTTGAGAGATGGCAAGTGTCAACAGTGGGCCTCATGGCTGTCCCTAGGCCTGAAGGAAGCTTTAGGGACAGATTAGAGGTAGCTCCAGCACAGCCCTCAGAGACTGGGCGGGATTCTCAGAGCAGGGCCACCTGTAGGCACTGCCTCACGGGCTGCCTGGGAAGGTGGGAGAGGCAAAGCGGCCATTGCTGTCCTCTCTCGTGGGAACCTCAGGCCTGAGAGCAAATGGCGCAGCTGTCACAATACTGCGAGTTCTAGGGAGCCTGCTCTGAGACACTGCATCCTGTCCAGATAGGTTGTACCCCCAAACACCCACCCACTGGCCAGGGGGCCCCTGAGCTTGATCCCACATTTCTTCTCGCATCCTCCCCAAGTTCCTGGGGCAGCTGGTTACTACTTTCCTTCCCAGGTGTCTCTCTGGGAGGAGAATGCTGGCCTCCACGGGTCAGGCCCCCACCCAGGGCTGCCTGGAGTCTGGCTATATCTACAGGGTAGGCTGTTTGTGGCTTTATCAGCCCCGAGACTTGGTGGCTCAAGGCAGCAAATGTGTGGGTCCTCCACACCCTGCATGCCCACTGGGGGTGTCCTGGGGGCTCTGCTTCTTACCCTGGCTCTGGACACAGCTGGCATCATTCCCAGGCCAGGTATCATTGGTCACTTAGGTGGATGAAAGAGACCCCTGCTGGGTCTCTTACTGGAGATCACACGGTTGGGCTGTAAGTCACAGACATCATTTCTGCTTACAGCTCATTGGTCACACTGGCCCATGACGCCATCCAAGCACAGGGGGAGAGAGAGACAGTCCTGCTAGGGTCCAGGAGGTGGAGAGGCTGGAATCTTACCTGAGCAGCACTGCTGGCTCCCTTGAAGGCCAGGGCTTCATTTTGACCGCAGAATGGCCACGAGTGAGGCCCTCTTCCAAGTACTGTTCACATATGAAGTTGGGGATAGTGTTTCCAACACCTGAACCCGAGGGACAGCTCAGACCACAGCTGAGGGTGGGGAGCCACCCGTTGGGGCCCCCAGGTTTCTGCCTTCACTTTTCCTTGGCACACGATCAGGCCTCCTCTTCCTATAGGCAGCTCTCCCCTTGGGGAGGCTGTCTTCTCAGTGACCTGTGCTTTTGGCCTGGCTGGGAACTGTGTCCTAAGCAGCCACTTGAGGTCACTGAGCGAGCATTTGTTTCAGCTGCTGGAGAACCAGAGCACAGCCCTGCTCCTCCCATGGCCCTGATTGCAGCTGTGTGAACTCCTTCCTGCACTGTCATCCCCTGCGGTGGGCAGATGCAGAGGCACAGGAGTACGAGTTTGCGGAAGTCACTGGGCAGGGTGGGGGTGAGTCAGCCTTTCTGGAAGCCCTTCAGGTGCCTACCTTGCCACCCCCTCCACACACCCTCATCTTCTCGAGGGAGCCCTCTTTTCTCCCTAGGACCCCCTACTTCCTTATCTCCCATGCCATAGTAGACGTCATCTCCCACAATATTTCAGAAGCTTTCCAGATGCCAGTCATTTCTATTTGCTGGAATGTTCTAGAATGTTCTCTTGGGCTTCTGTGCCACCATACTCCTTCTGCCTCTGTGGACCTCCTGCCTTAGCCTCTTCATTGTGTCTTCCTCCTCCTTTTCCACCTGGTTACTTGGTGCCCATACACAGCTCATGTTTATCCTGTTCCCACTGTGAGCATTTGCTACTGCCTGGCTTTTCACAGATCCCAAACCCAGACCTCTTTTGAGGACCCTGGTTACCTTCACCCATTTGCCTAGTTGACATGTATCTGCGGGTGGCCCCCAAGCTCCTACAACTGAACATGGCCTTTTCTCCACCTTTGCTTTTTCTCTAGTAAGTCCTCTTTTAATAAATGGCTTACCCCTCCACTCACCATTGAAGCCAGAAGCCCAGGGTCCTCCTAGCTTTCTTCCTCTGCCTCAGCACAAAGTTGGTCCTGAGACTGACCCCTCCACAACCACTGCCACGATCTCTAGGCTCTTTAGTACCTTACCTTGTTCTTCCCAATACATCTCCCTGCTATCACAGGGAGTTCAAAAATCTGGTTCTATGAATCCCCTCATTTTCCAGACCTTCAAGGATCCTTCATCAGGGTTGACATCCTCACTCCTCAGGGAAGCACATGGCACCTGGATGGGGCAGCCCCTGCCTCCTGTCCCCTAACCTTACACCTCAAGGTCAACTCCATCCCTTGTGCACATTCTATTTTCCCTGGAATGCCTTTCTTTGCCTTCTCCTTGACTGGGTGATGAATCCCAGATCATCTTTTCTGACTCAGCTCAGGTACCATTGCTTGTAGAAACTCTCTCTGACCAATCCCACAGTAAGTGTGCACATAAATGCACCATGCAGGGCAGAGGAGATACTGTTTTCTGAAGACCCCTGTCTGCTTCTCATGCGGACAGTCTTGGGGGATAGTATTGATCCCCAACCCAGCTCAAGGATTGGCACAATGGATGCTTCTGGCAGCCAACCAATTCTTGTGAATGAATAGACAGGCAAGCTGCCATGTCCCCAAAGTCCCATGATGGTGGTCTTCAGCCCTAGAGGGACTGCAGAAATTATGTAACTCATTCATTCATTCCCCAGATGCACACAGTGAGGCCCAAGGATTGAAAACCAACAGAAGGAGTGAGAATCACATCAGGTTTGGTGACTTGTCAGAGGCTAGGGTTTTTTTCCCCATGGTACCATGTCATGTGGCATTTCTTTCTTTATTGATTATATTTAGAAACATTAAATTTTTATGTGCATTCATAAAATATAGACAAAAAGAAAAAGATGGAATTTATCCAGGAATTTTACCACCCACTCAGAGATAATTGCTGATAACTTAGTATGTCACCTTCCCACCTTCTTCTGGGTAGCTAAATATATGCCCATTTAAAAAAACAATACCATGATTATACTGTAAATATATTGCACTCATGTTCCTAAAATATATTTATGGATACCTATTCATATTTGTCAAAGGCTGCATAGTTTTAATGCTTTTGGATGTACCATGATATAATTCAGTAATCATACATGATTACTGGATCTTAAGTTTGTTTCTATTTTTTATTTTTTGCCATTATAAGCAGTGCTATGGAGAACATCATTATAGCAATTTGTTTTTCCAGTTCTTAATTATTTCTGTAGGATAAATTCTTAGAAGTAGAAGTGCTGGGTTGAAAGATTTGTATTTTTCACATCTTGCCAAATTGCCCTGGGTGAGGGCTGACTAATCAGATTTTCTGTTCACCAGTGTATCATTTAGTTAATGTAAGATCCAGTTGTCCCCACCTTGCCAGAGATGGAAGGACCTGGTTTTGGCAGCAACTTTCCCGCAAGCCCTGTGTTTCATCTGCAGGTGGCTACGGTTGTTACTGTGATATGTCAACTTGACTTGAGTAAGAACTACTTAGCTGATTGGTTAGTTGACTGTGTAGGTGGATGACTGACATATAGCTCAACAAGTGGAGTGGGAGGACCCACCCAGATGAGGGTGGCACCAACCAATAGGCTTGTAGCATGGACAAAATAAAAAGGGAAAGAAGAAGGAAGAGTTTCCCTTTTTCAAAAGAGCTCTAGTCTTTGCGATTGTCACTGGACACTGGTTTTCAGTTTCTCTAGCCTTCCAATGTGGATGCTTCAGCCTTCCAAGATAGATTTAAAGCACTCTACAGTGAGCACTCTACAGTTTAAAGCACTAAACAGTCCAGGCCTTTGACCTCCGACTGTTACTGGAGTCTCTGGCTCTCCAGCACACAATCAGCCATTTTGGATTCTTTTGCCCCCAATCCTGTAAACCTACCTAATAAATCCCTTGGTATAATTATACATATATTTTATAATGATTCTGTTCCTCTAGAGAATCCTAATACAGTAGTAAACTGGTAGGCCACAGACCATCTTCTTTTTAATCTATAATTTTCAATCCATTATTTGAATTAGAAACCAACTTTACATAAGGATAAATTTCTCATACAAAAATTGGAATTGCTGGTTTCTGCTTTAGAAGGACCAATGTAGCTGTCACTCCAGATGGGTGTATGTTCTCACAATTTGCTGCAGTCCCCGCCTTACCTTGCTGTCACCCACTTGGCTGTGTTCATTCACTTTCCAGTCTCCAGTAGGCCTCAGGATTTACTATCTGTATCTCAATTCCTATTCCTTATTTAAAATTGGCCCACCAGCAAAGAAGTCTATGCTCTTCATTCTGATTAACTACAGAATTAATTTTTTAAAAAACAAATCCTATTTGTAATAATAATATTCAGGTTAATCATTTAGGAGGCTGCTTCGAAGAAGCCCCGAATGTCTTTAACCGATATAAAATATCATGAATCACTTTGGACTCCACAGTGCATTATGTATTTAAAAACAGAAAATTAGACACAGGAGAATTCATCTTAACTTCATTATATATGAAATATTAATTCTCTTCTGGCTTTCATATTATTTACATATTTAATAACATGTTAGCTATAGTCTTTGACTGAGAGCAATTAGAGGCCAGGGGCTGTCTCCTGCCTTAATCTTAGAAATGCCACAATGTTGTGATGCTGTGGGGAGGAGGGACAGCTAAAGAGAGGCTCCTCTTTCCATTCCCTCACGCCACAACTTGTTAACCATATGTCCCCTTAAGCCTGGTATCAATGACTCTGACATCCTGCATTCCCATCCCTTTCTCTCCTCTAGCAGGTAAGAGATTGTGGCTGTTTTGTTCTTCTAAGAAACAGATGCAAATATTGACTCAGTATTTTTGAGCCTCCTTTCCCCTGGCTCAGACCCCCAGGGTCCTCATCGGTGGAGTGGGTAAAGGAGTAGACATGTGGGATTTGTTGCAAGGGTGAAGGGGATTATGGTGGATGGACACATGGCCCCGTGTCGGCCCTAAGGCAGCTGCCAGACTGGGGTTGGGTCTTTCCTTGCCGCAGTGATGGGCAGGACCCTGGGCCTCCGTGCCATTACCACAGCTCTGGGTGTGTCCCTGCCATCACAGCACCAAGGGTCCACACGAGGCCGATCAAAAGTTTGCAGTGGTAGCTATGTCCAGGGAGCCACGCTGCAGGCACAGCGGTGACAATAGACAAAGGATAGGCCACTTGCAGGACTTGGGAGGGCAATAGGACCAGGTGCTCCTCCTCCTGGGACTAGATGAGTTTGAGACTGGAAGGAAGGACTGGGTACAGCAAGTGCACAAGCTCATGACAGGCTTGGGGCAGAGGGGAGAGTGAGCAAGTCTGCCAGCTGGCCCTGCGGTGAGGCTTGCAGGAGGGTTTGTCCATAGACTGCTTTTAAGATTGGAGAGTCTCGAAGCTTCAAGGGACCTTGGGAATGGTTAGAAAGGGGGGCCATCTGCTAATAGCACTGGGCTGGATAGTCCACAGTGTGGAGGCCCCAGTTTGGCCCACATGGTGTTAGTTATTGTTATCATTTTCAGTAATTAAAAAAAATCTAGCCTAGCATAAGGGTGCACACCTATAATCCCAGAACTCTGGGAAGCTGAGACAGAAAGACTGCAAGTTGCAGCCCAGCCTGAGCAACTTATGGAGTGATCTTGCAAGACTCTGTCTCAAACTAAAAAAGAAAAAAAGAAAAAAAAATACTTAAAAAAGGGCTGGGGACATAATTCAGTTCGAAAGCCCTGGGTTTGATTCCCAGTACCAGGAAGAAAAAAGAAAGAAAGAAAAACAGAAATGAAAATAAAAGAATGAAAGGAATGTTTTAGGACCAGCCTGCGTTTTCCAGTGCCCCTCAGTCTCGTCCATCCCACCCATTTACATCACTTGCCTGGTCCCCACTCTTAACTGAGCCCCCTTTCATTTTACTATCAAGCAGATGTGGCTGCAAGTATGGGCCACTCACCCAGTTGGCTCATGGGGTCCATGCTTCCTGCAGGCTGCCTGTCTCCTGGTCCAAGGCCCTTGGGGAAGCAGGGATGGCACCTTATGTGTAAGAGAAGCCTTTGCAGACCCTAGAGAGGCAGGGATGCTGGGGTCTTAGGCATCATGTGGTGGAAGCTGCAATAGGCCTGAGTTCCCCAGCAGCCGGGCTGCCTGGGCTCTACCTCCCCCACCCCACCCAGGGCATGTATTCCTCAGCAGGACACGGAGCCATTACCCTGGCCCCTGTCATATCTCCAGACCCTGACAAAGCCAGTCACCTGCAGATTTCTCCCAGAGTTTTTGCAAAGGGCCCCCAACTCTTCTGGAATGAGACTCAGCACTCGAATGGTTGGGGACTGGCTGTTCCTACACTCTCACCTTGTTCCCCAGATGGGCCCGTCAGGATTAATGTCACGCTAACGAAGCGGGAGGAATTAGGGATGATTTGTCACCTGCTGTAAAGTGCTTCCAGGCACCTTCCATCCATCATCGCCTCTCCAGAAGCAAGAACCCGGAGCCTGTGCAGTGCAGTTGGGGAAATCAGGCACTGGCACTAATGAGCCCTGGGCTCTGGGTCCAGGGAGGGGAGCCCCAAGGCAGAGGCCCAAGCTGATGGAGTCCTCAGGGTGTACCCCAAATGATGTTGTGGGAGCAGCGCTCTGATGCCCCTGAATCCCAAACTTATTTGCATATCTTCTATCCTTTTTTTTTTTTGGTTTTTCTCTGGTACCGGGAATCGAACTCACGACCTTGCGCTTGCCAGGCAGGCGCTTTGCCGCTGAGCTAAATCCCCAGCCCTCTTCTATCCTTTTAGCACTAGGTCCAGGGTCTAAGGATAAGAGCTGAGTTGTGCCCAGGTTACAGATGGAAAAATTGAGTCAGAGGCTCTGTGTAGCCTCAGCTCTGTGGCAGTTAACAATTTTGGTTTGGGCCCTGTCATCTCTATGCTATGTGACTCGGGTTGCTTAATACTCTTCTCTGAGCCAGAGTTTCTCTGTTTGTAAAACAATAGGGTTAGGATGGAAGGTGCTTCTTCTAAGATTCTAGTCTATCCAATATTTTAAGAGCATGTTGTTTTTGTTTGTTTTAAAAATTGCTTTATTGAGATATAGTTCATGTGCAATATAATTCACACATTTAAAGTGTACTGGTCAGTGGTTTTTGGTATAGTCACAGATATATGCAACCATCATTATAGTTGATTTTAGAACTTTCTCATCATCTCAAAAACAAAACAAAAACCCCTCTATATCCCTTAACTACTACATTCCTATATCCCCCCTCCTGTGCCATAACTCCAAAAAATGACTGATCTAATGTTTACTTCTGTAGGTTTCCCTGTTCTAAACTTTCAAACGAATAGACTCACTTAATAGGTGGCCTGGCTTTTTTCACTTAGCGTCATGTTTTGAAAATTCATCTCTGTTGTATTTTGGGGGTACCTTATCCTTTTTATGGCTGAGTAATATTCCACTGTATATAGATATACTGCATTTTGTTTATCTGTTCATGTATTGGTGGACATTTTGTTTGTATCTGCTTTTTGGCTATTATAAATAATGTTGCTGTTAACATTTATATAGTTTTAATATGGACATATTTCATTTCTTTGGGAATTTACTTGGTAGAGAATTTCTGAGTCACCTGATAACTCTGTGTTCAGGTTTTTGAGGATCAGCTATGCAGTTTTCCAAGGTGGTCAAATCATTTTAAACTCCTACCCACAAAATGTGAAGGTTTTAATTTCTTCACACCCTCATCAGCATTTATTGTTATCTGGCTTTTGGATTCCGGCCATCCTAGTGGGTGTGAAATGCTAGATTATTGTGGTTTTGATTTTTATTTTCCTAATGACTAATGACGTTAACCATCTTTGTGTGCTTATTGGCTATTCAGATCCTTTACCCATTTATTAATTGAGTAATTTGTCCTTTTATTGTTGAGTTGAAAAAATTCATTATATATTCTAGATTTAATTTTTTTTTACCAAGTATATTATTTGCAAATATTTTCTGTCAGTGTGTGCTAGTAGATTTCTTTTCAATTATTCACTGGTGTCCTCTGATACTAATGTGCCCATTGATTAAAAATACAATGCATATATTTTCACTTTGTTGCTTGCTCTTTTTGTATCATATCTAAGAATCTTTTGCCAAATTCAAGGTAATGAAGATTTACTCTTATTTTTCTTTGGAATTTAATAGTTAGTGCTCTCATTTGGGTTGTTGATTTCCCTTGGGGTTGTGTATATGGTGTGAGGTAATGGTCTGACTTCATTCCTTTGCATACAATTATACAGTTACCTTAGCTTCATTTTGTTGAAAAGACAGTTCACGTCCCCAAACCCATACCCTCATGGTCTTGGTATCCTTGTCCAAAATCAGTTAACTATAGTGTTATGGACTTATTTTTAGATTATCAATTATATTTCATATGTATATCCTGTGTTACTAACACACTGTTTAAATTACTGTTGCTCTGCAGTAAGTTTTGAACTTTGGAAGT